>NC_029772.3:56029936-56033234 GCF_000817695.3 Arachis duranensis | reverse complement strand
ACAAAGCAACTTCCCTCATTTTCCACCAGAGTTTCTAATCTCTCCTTCATGCTATGTTCTTCATTTGATTCTCCACATGTAGCCATGGGAGTTCCTTGAGTGTTCAAGCATTGGGATGCTAATTGATTTGTTACCGCATCCAAGGCGGCCATGAAATTTTGCGCATTCCTTTTCATCTCTTCTTGCCCTTGAACAAGAACACCAAGGGTTTCATCCATTAGAGATTGGGGTGGGTGGAAGGGTTCCTCATTTTGGGGAAATGGTTCATAATAGGAAGGTGGTTCTTCTTGGTAGAGTTGTGTTGGTTCAATGTTTTCCATTCTTTCCACTTGTTGCACAACACACTCCATGGTTGCTTGAAATTGATCCAATGCTTCCTTGAGATGATCCCTTGACTCTTGTTCCTCTTGGATAATTTGATTAGGATCATGTGGGTCTTGGATCGATGGACATAAATATTCTTCCATGTGAGGTTGTGGTGGAAGGTAGAATTCATCTTGTGGTTAAAAATTTTCATATATTTGGGGTGGTTCATCTTGGTAATAATGTGGAGGAGGTGGCTCTTGAAAATGTTGATGTTGGAATTGTGGTGGCTCTATATTTTTGTTTCATATGGCTCATATGGTTGTTGGTAGGATGGATATGGATTAGGGTCATATGAAGGTGGTTGGTAATAAAGGGCTTGTGAGTATGGTTGAGAGTTATGTTGAGGATATGGATCATAGGCATATGGTGGTGGTTCTTGAAAGTCACAAGGAGATTCACCATAGCCATTGGATTGATATGCATCATAGAATGACTCTTCTTCATAGTGCATTGGTGGGGGGTTGTTGTCGGGAAGATTGATCATATGCATATGGCTCCTCCCACCTTTGGTTATCCCATCCTTAATACACATTATCATTATAGTTCTCATCATCTACAACATAGTTGTAACCACACTCATAGCCAAAATGAGAATTCATGGTAGCAAGAGAAAATAAGAAACAAAAACTAATAAGAAATAATGAAACAAAATACTAAGACTAGCAAAAACTAACAAGCAATCCAAAAAGCAAGCTATTCACAATATTCACATATATACAATAACCAATAACATAACACCATTGCAACTCCCCGGCAACGGCACCATTTTGATGATTGGATTTTTGACGGTTTAGAATTTCACAAATGAATTCTCGTTGCAAGTATAGTTTCTAAACCAACAATAATCATTTCATACAAAAGATTGTTTGTCATAAGTAATAAACCCCTAAAATTAATAACCGAAGTATTCAAACCTTGGGTCGTTCTCCATAGGAATTACAATAAAGTGTCTTGTTATTGGTTAGAAATGTGTTTTGGCATTTTGGATAAGAAGCATGAAAGTAAATGGCAATGAAAATAAGCTAACAACTATAAAAGGCTCTTGGCAAGGTATGAAAATTAGAAGTCCTATCCTAGTTATCCTTCTCAATTGTGATGAGAATTGTTCATTGCTACCACTTAGTTAACCCTTACTAAATAAAGGAAAGTCAAGTGGATGAATTAACTTGAGCCACAAGTCCTAATCAACTCCCAAGGAAAGACTAGCTTTAGTGCACTCCAAACCAATTAACAATCTCTCCAATTACCAATCAACAAAGGAATTTGATAAGTCGCATATTCTAATTACTAGTTTGGTATACGACATTCAATTTCAGGGACTAAAATGAGTCACTTAATGCAAAGTGAGGGACTAATTTGGTGCATATACAACGATGGCATAATGGATGACATGTGGACGAATATTGTTGCAACATGTGGCACAACCGGACACGTGGCCAAATAACATTGTGACACGTAGCACAACTATCCACGTCAGCATGCCACATGTCACTGTTCGCCACATCATCCTACCATTACACGTGGCCAAATCATGAAGTGACACGTGTCACTTACAGTCCACGTCATCATGCCATGTCATCACGTTGTTAATGGAAAATGGGTCAGGGACTACTATGGTGCATTTTTTTCAATCTCAGGGACGTAATTGGTGCAATTAAAATCTCAGGGACAATTTCAGTGCAAAATGCCAATCTCAGGGACCATTTTGGGGTTTAACTCTGAGTTCACAAGACCCGCTCTACATCTTAGAACCAGTTGTTGCTTCAGTGGGAGTTGTCGATCCATTGAAAGCAGGCGGGTCAGCTTTCAAAAAGGCAGCTAGAGTTCTCGGAACACCACTCAAGCTGTCCTCAGCACCTTCTCCATTTTTGTTTCCGCTCCCAGCCAGTTGGGTTAACCTCTGCACAGCTTGCAGAGTCACAGCAGCATTAGCCTCCATAGTGTTCGCTAAATTCGACATCGCCGCCATGAACTCGATATGGTTATCAGCCAGTTGCTCATTCCTACTCTCTCGTGAACGTGCTCGACCTCGTCTATGAGTGGCCATTAGGGTTCCTATCTACACTAAATAATCGATATCAAGGTGATCAGTCTCAATATCAAAAGCCTAGTGCTTCAATTATCCCAAACAGGCACTCACAAACAAGCATGCTATACAATATCAAGCAGATAACCTAATAGCATCAAAGAAAAAGACACACAGAGTATGCAATGAAGCACAATCGGTTCATCCCTTAGGCTCACGAGGACGAACCACTCTGATACCACTAAATGTAACACCCCAATTACCCAACACCCAAATTAGCCTAAGCTTTACCTCGCGTCGTAAAGCAAAGGTTAATCAAAGGTTACGACAGTCCTAAGATCATACATATAATATATATAGAAGAAATAATATAATCTAGAAGCCCGATGAAGGATATAGCTCAAAAACAAGATTTGAAAAGCGCAAAACGTACTAACAAAGCTACTAACTTAAAGCACAAGAAATAGATGTGATATAACAAAAGATAAGGAGTATAATATCATATGAATCTAGCCACGGCTCGCGGAGTTTAAGCCGGCTAGCCATATACAGACCATACATGAAACCAGACAGTAAAAACAGCTTATACAAGTTTTGTTCTCTCAAATACAAGCCTCTAGGAAAAAGCAAAATACAAAAGTGAGAGATATCTACAAAATAAATAAAAAAGACTCCAAAAGGTATCCGGATCCTCCGCTTCTGTCACCATCCAAGCAACTCACCGAGGTGGGTTGTGACCTGCATCTGAAAAACACAGCAAAAATATGGTATGAGAACCGGAGGTTCTCAATGTGGTAACAATGCCCAGTGATGTAGGATATAAGATCTTGGGACGCCGAAGGCAATCCTAGACTTCATATCCATCACAAGATTTCAACTTAAGGCATAACAAAAGCAATAAAGCAT
>NC_029772.3:56019134-56029927 GCF_000817695.3 Arachis duranensis | reverse complement strand
ATATATAAGTCTTAACATAAACAAATATGGTACTCTATCTTAGGGGATTTATTTTCTAACCAAACACCGCTGTCCCACAGCCTTCACCAACCGATCCTCCATGCGATACCATTGCTACCGCCTTCCGAACCTCCTCAATCCCAGTAGAAATCACAATTATATACAATGCAAGTAAATCACAATTAGAAGTATATAAGGCAAGTAACTCAAGTAGCAATTAGACATGTTATACAAATACGCATACAGTTACAAGTCGGCAAAGCAAGCAAACAGATAGAAAATGCACGTGATGAATGTCTGTCCTACTGGCTGTGATATCACATTGTCGGTTCAACTGCCAACCCAACACATCTCCATGGAGATGTCGCCCTTCGGAATCATCAATGAGAACCTCCGATATATAGTGCTCGGATCACTGTCCAGGGTTTTGTGCCTGCACAATCTAGTGATCCGAAGGGATGCGAGCGGGATACTCTTGCCACCGACCTCACATCTCAACGCAATCGGAATGAACCACCGCCCTAATGCCGCCGCCGCTACCTCGACAGGCTAGATCCAATATAACGAACCAACTTCTGGTATGCCATGGTTATACAAGAAGCTAAGTGTTACCAACTTGTTCTACCAAATTATTAACTATTACTTAATATATGAACCTGTTCCTTGTTAGAGAGTAAACACCCAATCCGGTCCTCGTCCATTTTCACGAAGGACAAAGCGATCCCTGTCCAAAAAAAAGGGACACTTCGATCCTCAACCTTTTTATTATGGGACAATACGGTCCCTCTGTTAAAAAATTTATTAAATAATAATAAAAATTAATTTTGTGGGGGTTTTAAACCTTCACAAACTATTAATAACTTTGTTTTTAAAAAATTTCTTCATCAATGGTGGTTAAATGAAGAAAAACCATTGATAAAAATGATGCCACAAAATAAAAGTAATTATAGTATAATACCTTTTAAAGGAAAAAAATAACATGGAATAAGAAATAAAAGAAGAAAACTTTAATGTTGATAATATTGGTATTGGTGATGATGACGGTAGAAGAGATAATGATGATGATAAAATATGGTTACACAATAAAAATAATAGAAGTAAGAGTGATAATAATGATGATGAAAAAGATAATGGTAGTAGTGGTAGTAATTGGTTATATTGTTGAAAAGATTTTTGTGGGGGTTTAAAACCCCCACAAAATACAAATAAAACCCTCCACAAAACTAATTTTTATTATTATTTAATGATTTTTTTAACAGAGAGACCGTATTGTCCCAAAATAAAAAGGTCGAGGGTCGAAGTGTCTCTTTTTTTTGGACAGGGATCGCTTTGTCCTTCGTGAAAATGGACAAGGACCGAATTGGGTCTTTACTCCCTTGTTAGAACATTGCCAATTTTACAAGTAACTTTTTTATTGGGTTTACTTAAGTGACAACCAAAATTTTACAGGTCCGTTCGCATATATAAGAGCTATCCTGTCGTCCGGTAGTGCCAGCTCACCAGGATGTGGAAAGTCAGGAATGGGTTCAGGGGAAAAGTCCCACTCTGGTGGAATCACAGGTAGGTAGTCACCAACTAACTCGGGCTCATCAGGAATGATAGGCTCAGGTACCGCCTCGTTCAAGGGTTGAGCCGGTATAGGGTGTCCGGGACCATCGGGAAAAGGATGTTGACAAACAAATTCTTGCGCGGTCTAGAATTTTACAGATAAGCTCTCATTGAAAGTATAGCTTCTAAACCAACAAAAATCCTTTCGTACAAAAGTTTTGGTTGTCACTTAAGTAAACCCAATAAAATTTATAACCGAAGTATTTAAACCTCGGGTCGTCTCTTAAGGAATTGCAGGGAGGTGTGTTTATTATTGGTTATGGAAAAAGTATATTCTTGGGTTTTTGAAATAGGGAACAGGAAAATAAAAAGGCAATAAAGTAAATTAATTATCATGAAAACCATTACAAGGTATAAGAACTGGAAATCTCATCCTAGTTATCCTTATTAGGTGTGATGAAAATTGTTTATTGCTCCCACTTAGTTAACCCTTACTAAATAAAGGAAAGTCAAGTGGACTAATTAAATTGATTCCTCAAGTCCTAGTCAACTCCTAAGGAAAGACTAGCTTTAGAGGGATCCAAATCAACCAGCAAACTTCAAATATCAATTAACAGCTGAGTTTGATAACTCAAGTGTCACCAATTACTCTACCAAAGCAAAGGGAGGAGAAAAATCCAAATTATTTATATCCTAAAGAGAAGAAAGCAATCATAAATCTGAAATACCTCAATATGTATTAAATAAGAAAATCAAATTCAACATAGGGATTCATAAACCATATTGAGAAAATAAACAACTAAAGTAATAGAATAAATAAAAGTAGAAGAGAACATAAATTAAGGAACATTGAACCTGGAATGAAGAAGAAGTAAACCTAACCTAAGAGAAATCCTAAATCCTAAAAACTAAGAGAGAGGAGAGAGCCTCTCTCTCTAGAAAACTACATCTAAAACCTAAAATTATGTGAATGAATGTTGTTTCTATGTTCAGATGCATTCCCCCACTTTATAGCCTCTAATCTGTGTTTTCTGGGCCAAAAACTAGGTCAAAAACAGCACAGAAATCGCCCCCAGCGATTTCTGATACGTCCAGCACGTGGCAAAGTCACGCGTACGCATCATCCACGCGTGTGTGTGGATTGAGTTTTCTCCAGGTCATGCGTGCGCATCATCTATCTTCATGGAAGCTATAATAAATTATATATCGTTGCGAAGCCCCGAATGTTAGCTTACCAACGCAATTAGAACCGCATCATTTGGATCTCTGTAGTTCAAGTTATGGTCGATTTAGTAACAGAAGGTCAGGCTGGACAGCTTTAGCAGTTCCTTTAGTTTCTTCTATTCCTTCCACTTTTGCATGCTTCCTTTCCATTCTCTAAGCCATTCCTACCCTGTAATCTCTAAAAACACTTCACACACATATCACGGCATCGAATAGTAATAAGAGGAGATTTAAACATAGCAAATTTAAGGCCAAAGAAGCATGTTCTCAATCATAGCACAAAATCAGGAAGGAAAATGTAAAACATGCAAATTGTATGAATAGGTGTGAGAATAATGGATAAAATCCACTAGATTAAGCACATGATAAACCCTAAAAATGGAGTTTATCAGATGTCCAGGTGCGTTAGGGTGTAACCAGGATATGGGGAAGTCGTAGGGAGTGTCACCATAAAAAATTAGACTATACAATGGATGTTGGAAGGGACGGTTTTGTAACGCGTAACGTCTCATACGAAGCTCCGCACTCAGAATGTAGTAACCATAGTACACTGGATCCTCGTAAATGTATAGGTCTTCGACTTCATAGAATATCACTCCCGTCTTCCTCTGAAGGGGAGGAAGGGAGAGAAGGGGGTAAGAACTGGGGAGTTCTTAGTAGGGTCGGGGTTATTATTTACATTCATTTATTCATTTTCAATTAGCAGACGGATAACAAAATTCAATGAAATAGTAAACAAAAGTTAAAGATAAACAGAGAAAAGAGGAAAAATAGAAAGCAGAACACAAACAGAAGAATACAAGAAAATGAAACAAAGAAATATCATACAAGCAGACAAACATAAAGAAATAGGTCACACACAGAAAAGAATGCAACAGAGAATGATGCGCAGACAAAAATGATGCATGTCTAGCCCTAGCACAGGCCATGAGCTCATGTGTCGGTTAGCACCAGCATTCCCAACATTTATCCGGTCACGAGTTCATGATTTCTCGGATACAATTTTTCGTTCAAATAAATGCACATATAATTATTAGCAGCTCTATTGAGACAGCCTCTGCTTTCTACTCGCAGGAAATATATACTCTTGGGAACGGAAAATTACTCTTGGGTTGCCTCAGGGCAACAGATCAATAAACAAACATCTCTTGGGTTTCCTTAAACAACAAACAAATATCTCTTGGGTTGTCTTAAGCAACAAACAAATATCTCTTGGGTTGCCTTAGGCAACAAATAACTTTTTAATAAGTCCTCTGTTCTTAGTCTCTTTACTCTGCTCTGATTTCTCTATTTAACATGTGTATTTAAAGCTTATGTAAATCTCGGTATGAATAGTTAGCCTGTCCCAAGTATAGGTTCATTAAGTTTATACTGAAATATTTTAACTTGTCATATTATACCTAACCCTAATCGCAATTCGAGGACTAACTAGGTTGCCCTAGTTCGTTCACTAATCTTTGTCTGTTTTTTTGTTGTCCTTAAAACTTTACAGACTTTTCTTTGGTTTTTATCTTTTCTTTAACTTTTTATCTTTCATTTATCTTTTCCTCACTAACATGTTATTACCACTCCCTAAGTGTTTTATGAAGGTAATTATGAGATTCTGCGCTTAAAGTTGTCTTTCTAAAGCTTTTACAGAAAACTGCATTTTCCACATTATTTTATTATTTTTATTAAAATATTATTTTTAATTAAATATTATTATTTAATATTTTATTATTATTTATTATTTTATTATTAAATTTTCGAAAATTATCTCCACTTTAACTTTTAACCTTTAAAATTCACTTTTTACCACCCGTAACTTTTAATATTTCTACTTTAACCACCCTAACTTTCAGAAATTACCAAATAACCCCCTAAACACCAAAAATTTTACCTCCTTGCCCTTTTTAAGATCTAAAGCCTGTTCTTCCATGTTCTTCATCACATTCAAAGTGTTCTTTATGTTCTTCATAAATTCTTCAAATTCTTTCTCTGTTTTTACCCGTTTTTCAATCTTTTCAGCAACCGATTTTTACTATAATTCATAATAAATTTCCCGCCACTAAAACCCCATATTTTTCACATGATTTCAACACAAATTGAACCTCAATTTAATCCTAGGATTTCCTTTTTCCAGTATCTCCAAGAACATAAACTCTAAGCTTGAATTTCATCAAATTTCATCAAAATTTCACCAAATTTTCACCAAGAATGAATCATATATGCAACCAATTTTTAGCATAGCCAAATCATATAACATTCACACAACTCAAACACAAAGAATCAAGATTAATTTTGTGACACCCTACCTGGTTTTGCTGCTCCTAATTCGGTTAGACTTTCAGGTGGTCCTTAAGCACTTTTTCCTCCTAAATCACATCAAGAAAAACTTTAAATCCAAAAATCCTCAACTAACCAAATCTCACTCAGAATGTTAGGGAGGGATTTCTCACCTTATACTTGATGGAAACTCACATTTCTTGGCCCTCAAGTCAAGTTAAGCATGATTCCTAAGGAAGAACATCAAGAAAATACATGTTTAAGCATGTTTCCTTGAAACCAAATCAAAAGAGAGATGGTGCAGCCAAATCACCTTGATTTTAGCCTTAATAAGTCATATGATCATGTAGAGAAAGAAGAGAGGATCATTTTGGTCGGATTGGAATTTTGATTTGAGTCTTAGTTCAACAGAAATCAAGCTTTGAAGATTTAGAACTAAGAACTTTTCTCTCTTTTTCTCTCTTCTTATTTTCGGCCACAAAGTGAAAATGAGCCAGCCTTGGGGGTTTTGGGGGTGTAGGGTGAGTTGTGATTGGTTGGCTTGGAGGTGGATTAAAATAATATTAAAATATCTCAGGTGTATAACTACTAAAACTAGATGTATCGGAACACTTGTAAAAACATCTCTAAAAATTATTTTCTGAGCTACTAGCATAAATGACACTAGTAACATATTTATTATCAGAGTAAAACATGTATAATGAGGCCTTAGCATTGCTAAAGTCATCAGAGAGTGCTGGTGCTAAGCTGCACCAGTAAACTGTGAACCCGGTTAAACCGATTTTCTATTTTTAACTAAAACTGACCAGGTAACCTTATAATATCATTGAAGAAGCTTCTAATACTAATATAATGATGATATCATCCTATTATCTCTCTTTTCTCATGAATCGAGTCCGGTTTGTCAAACTAAGACTTTTACGAAAAATCGAATCAAAACTCCTAACCGATACGGTTCAAAAACTAGGTTCTTCATCACTGCGTTATCGAGCTTGCCTCAAGAAGATTCTAGCTTAAAGATGACATAATAACAATGAGGATTGAGATGCTTGATGATACATCAGAGGTGTTCCATTTACTGATCTTCCAGAGTTCTCCGTACTTTCAGAAAAAATCTCGTGTACTCGAAAATCGGGGTTGTTACATCCAACCGCCGTCCCTGCCGGGCACACATCGTCTCAACAATTTCTATATAAAACAGTGATACAGTGGTTTTCAGAAAAACATTTTTTAGTATAGCATGGATCCATCACTTCATTCCGAGTCCTCGACTCATCTCAATCACTGTCAATTCAACATTTCCATTCCGAACTCATTAGTTCGTTACTTTCTTAATTCCAGTACCATTCTTCTTTCTCACTCCACCAAGCCCATCCTCAGTACACCAGAAACCTAAACCTCCATTTGCTAACTTTTCAAAGTACAACCCAAATAATTCTCCTAAGACCTTTTTCCCATTATTCAATGCCCAAAAATTATGTCCAAAAGTCTTAAAATGGTGTTATATAACTTACAATCTTGTTGGGAAGGTGAAATAGTTGAAAAAAAAGTTTAAATTTAAGGAATAGGGCGTGTGTGCATGCACAAGGGTATGTGTGCGCATGCCCAGGAGAAGTTTTTAAAAGTGTGCGTACGCATAGTGGTGTGCGAACGCACAGGTACCAAAATTCATAATGTCTGTTCACTCGCACAACCTATATGATGAATCCATATTTGACAATATATTTTGGTTTGATTTGAGTGGATTTCATCACATAAACCCACATATATTCATGTAAATAGCATGATTTGGTGTTTTTTCTCTAAATTGTTCCTAATTGTGAAAACATGCTATTTTGAGCTTAAATCAGTAATTTTAGTCCCACTTTTATGCCATTCGATGCCATGACATGTTTGTTGAGTGATTCTAGGTCCTATAGGCAAGTTTGGCAAGGCAAAAGTGGAAGGAAGCATGTACAAAGGGAGAAAACATGAAGAAAACAAAGGAGAAGCACACATGGGAGTGTGCGTGCACACAACCTACTGTGCGTACACACAAAAACCACAAAGCTATGCGTGCATACGCACGACCTCCTGTGCGTACGTACAAGAAGAAAATCAGCAAGTGTGCATATGCACAGGTCCCTGTGCATGACTCATTTAATGCAAATCGCTGGGGGCGATTTCTGGGCCTCCAAAGCCCAGTTTTTGGACTTTCTAAAGCTGATTCTTCCTATATCTAAGAAGGTCTCACTCCATGGGAAAGGGGGGAGTAATTAGGATTAATTTAGCATTATGTAGGTTGTTTTCTAGAGAGAGAAGCTCCCCCTTCTCTATAGAAATTAGGGTTCTTAGTTTACTTTCCTTGTAATTTGCCTTTTTAATTCTTGTTTTACTTTAGTTTCTTCTACCTTTTCTTGTTCTATTATCTTGATTTCATTATTTTATCTTGTCACTTTCTCCATTTTGCCACTTTTATGTATTTGCACTCTTATTACTTTAATTTACATTCAATGCAATTTTATGTTTCATGCCTCTTTATTGCTTTATTGAGTTGTTATCTTTATTTTCCTTGCAATTGGTAGTTGTAGCATTTATTATTTCTTGTAATTTACCATGCTTTCTTTTCATGCCCACCAAGTGTTTGATAAAATGCTTGGTTGGGTTTTTGCATAGTTTTTCTCACTCTTGGTTAAGAAATTGAGTGGTTTGGGTGAACTTGAATGGTGGATGTCCATTCCATATTGTGTGAGGGTTGTTAATTAACTTGGTTTCCACTAACGCTAGCCTTTCACTAAGTTAATTAGTGAGTTGGCTAGGACTTGTGGATTGAGGTTAATTATGCTCTTTTGACTTATCCTCGGTGTAAGGTTGACTAATTGGGATTAATTCACACACAATTACCATGAGTGTGGTCCACTATTAGAATAGCAAGCCCTAATTACCCAGTCCTCACCAAGAGCTCTTTTAGTATTTAAATTCTATTTCCATTGCTTTTAATTGCTTTCCTTTAATTTCTTACATGCCTATTTGCTTTCTTGCCACTTTATTTCATTGTCATTTACATTTCTTGTAATCTTTTCCATCAATCCCCCTTGTTCCCTCATAGCCAATAATGACACTTAATTGCAATTCTTAGGAAGAACGACCTAGGAATTAAAACTCCCAGTTATTTTGTATTGAATTTAATATTTGATTGATGATCATTGGTTGGGTTTGGACTATACTTACAACGGACAAATTCTATTTTTAGTGTGAAAATCCAAACCCATGCTTTTGGTCTTTATCAAAATTTTGGCGCCGTTGCCAGGGAGTTGTAATGGTGCTTGTTATTGGCTATTGTAAATTTGTGGATAGTGTAAATAGCTTATATGTTGCTTGCTTTTTGTTGGTTGATTGTAAATATGTTAATATGTGAATATGTGAATTAGTTGGTTTTTGATTGATTACTTGTTTTTGCTAGTTTTAGGAGTTCATTTTATTTGTTCTTTTTATCTTTTGTTTTTGTTTCCTTTTTATCCTATGAATTCTCACCTATTGCATTGTGAGTTTTGTTGCTATTCTGCTATAGGAATTGGGAATTTCAAATGCTTGTTATCTAGATGGAATGAAAGGAATTCACAACAAGATTTTGGTGCACAAGCTTTGGAGCTTCAAAAGCCTTGGAGAATACAAGCTTGGGTGGAGTTTCAAGGAGGTTTGATGAGAGCTCTCTATAAGTCCAACTTAAGGACATTAAACCAAAGTACTAGGTGCGAGACACCCCACCATGGTAACATTGTTTCAATCCTTCTCTTTGTTTTTAATTTAGCTTAATTGTATATTTGTTTGATTTGTTAATCTAGGATTAGTTTAATTTTGAGTTTAGTAGGTAAATTTTCATGTGGGTCATGAAATTTTGAATGTTTGAACGATTTTTGGGGTTGAGCTTTCATTAAACTAAGGCTTGGTACCTGGTGCACGAAATTGCAATCACACTTTTGCAATTCCACACAACTAACCAGCAAGTGCACTGGGTCGTCCAAGTAATACCTTACGTGAGTAAGGGTCAATCCCACGGAGATTGTCGGCTTGAAGCAAGCTATGGTTATCTTGTAACTCTTAGTCAGGATATCAATAATTATCAGGGTTGACTGTGAAAAGTAAAAGAACATGAAATAAGTACTTGTTTTGCAGCAATGGAGAACAAGTTGAGGTTTTGGAGATGCTCTATCTTTTGAATATCTGTTTTCCTACTGTCTTCTTCTTCATGCACGCAAGGCTTCTTCCATGGCAAGCTGTATGTAGCGTTTCACCGTTGTCAATGGCTACCTCTCATCCTCTCAGTGAAAATGTTCAACGCGCTCTGTCACAGCACGGCTACTTGAATCCTACTTAGAATACCACAGACAAGGTTTAGACCTTCCGGATTCTCTTGAATGCCGCCATCAGTTCTAGCTTATACCACGAAGATTCTGATTAAAGAATCCAAGAGATATCTACTCAATCTAAGGTAGAACGGAGGTGGTTGTCAGGCACACGTTCATAGGTGAGAATGATGATGAGTGTCACGGATCATCATATTCATCAAGTTTAGGAACAAGTGATATCTTAGAATAGAAGCAAGCGTGATTGAATGTAAAACAGTAGTAATTGCATTAATCCATCAAGACACAGCAGAGCTCCTCACCCCCAACCATGGGGTTTAGAGACTCATGCTATAGAAGATACAATGAGAAACGTCTAAAGTGTCATAAGGTACAGATATAATATCAAAAGGTCCTATTAATAGTGAACTAGTAACCTAGGGTATACAGAAATGAATAAATGACGTAAAAATCCACTTCCGGGGTCCACTTGGCATGTGCTTGGGCTGAGCATTGAAGCTTTCATGTGTAGAGACTTTTTTTGGAGTTAAACACCAGCTTTTATGCCAGTTTTGGCGTTTAACTCCAATTTTTGTGCCAGTTCCGGCGTTAAACACCGGGAATTCTGAAGCTGATTTGCAACGCCAGTTTGGGCCATCAAATCTCGGGCAAAGTATGAACTATTATACATTGCTGAAAAGCCCAGGATGTCTACTTTCCAACGCAATTGGGCTTCTGTAGCTCCAGAAAATCCACTTCGAGTGCAGGGAGGTCAGAATCCAACAGCATCTGCAGTCCTTTTCAGCCTCTGAATCAGATTTTTGCTCAGGTCCCTCAATTTTAGCCAGAAAATACTTGAAATCACAGAAAAACACACAAACTCATATTAAAGCCCAGAAAAGTGAATTTTAACTAAAAACTAATAAAAATATAACAAAAACTAACAAAAATATACTAAAAACATACTAAAAACAATGCCAAAAAGCGTATAAATTATCCGCTCATCACAACACCAAAGTTAAATTGTTGCTTGTCCCCAAGCAACTGAAAATTAGAAAAGAATAAAAAGAAGAGAATATACTATAGACTCCAAAATATCAAAGAAACTTAGCTCCGATTAGATGAGCGGGACTAGTAGCTTTTTGCTTCTGAACAGTTTTGGCATCTCACTTTATCCTTTGAAGTTTAGAATGATTGGCATCTATAGGAACTCAGAACTCAGATAGTGTTATTGATTCTCCTAGTTAAGTATGATGATTCTTGAACATAGCTACTTTATGAGTCTTGGCTGTGGCCCAAAGCACTCTGTCTTCCAGTATTACCACTGATACATACATGCCACAAACACATGACTGGGTGAACCTTTTTAGATTGTGACTCAGCTTTGCTAGAGTCCCCAATCAGAGGTGTCCAGGGTTCTTAAGCACACTC
>NC_029772.3:56014691-56018919 GCF_000817695.3 Arachis duranensis | reverse complement strand
GACATTCATAGCTTTAAGACATGAACCTTAAAAATAGATATAAGGTAAGACTAATAGTAATAGAAAACAGAATTTTAAATTACTCTAAAATAGACTCTTAATGATAGAAATTATCACAGAGTTAGAACTCAACAACTTTGATCTTGAGAAGTGGATGATCCCTCAACTTGTGGGTTATTTGATCCTTCAAGGGAGAGCTTTTGGCGCTTTAACTCCTGTAGCTCACGCCCTTGCTTCTCTTGTTCCTTCAGCAATTTGCAGAGCATGCAGTTTTGATTTTGCTGTTCTTCCTTAATTTGTTCCATAGCTTCTTGCAGCTTGGCAACAGATGCTTCTAGACGAGTCCAGTAGTCAATTTCAGGAAGTTCCGGGAGGAACTCCTGCGCCCTCCTTTTGATAGAGTTATCTTGTATTTGTCCTTCCATTGACCTCTTGGTGATTGGGTGCTCAATTGGGATGAATTCATCTACTCCCATCCTCAACCCAGCATCTTTACATAGCAAAGAGATTAAGCTTGGGTAAGCCAGTTTGGCTTCAGTGGAGTTCTTGTTTGCAATTGTGTAAATCTCACAAGCAATCAGATGATGAATCTCCACTTCTTTTCCCAGCATAATACAATGAATCATCACTGCTCTCTTGATAGTAACCTCAGAACGGTTACTAGTAGGCAAGATAGAACGCCCTATGAAGTCCAACCAGCCTCTTGCAACTGGTTTGAGATCTCCCCTCTTGAGTTGGTTTGGGACACCTTTTGAATTGGTAATCCACTTGGTTCCGGGAGGCATATGTCCTCTAGAACTTGATCCAACCCCTTATCTACTCTCACCATTCTCCTATTAAAGGATTCAGGATCATCTTGTAGTTGAGGTAATTTGAAGACCTCTCTTATTTTGTCCAGATGGAAGTAAATAATTCTCCCTCTAACCATGGTTCTGTAGGTATGAAAAGTGGTTCCAGTCATTCTCTGCTTATCTGTCAGCCACAGATTTGAGTAGAATTCCTGAACCATATTTCTCCCAACCTTTGTCTCAGGGTTGGTTAGAACTTCCCATCCTCTGTTTCGAATTTGCTCTTGGATCTCTGGATATTCATCTTCTTTCAGATCAAATTTAACTTCCGAGATCACTGACCTTAGACCCATTATTTTTGTGGTAATGGTCTGCATGTTCTTTGGTTAAGAACTTCCCTTGACTCCCAAGGTCTTTTGGAGCATTCTCTTTCTTGCCTCTTGAATTGGTTTGTTTTCCTTTGGGAGCCATGATCTTGATGAGCCTTAACTTAGTGATCACAGAAAAACAAACCAAACTTAGAGGTTTGCATGTCCTCAAGCAAAAAAAGGAAAGAGGAAAGAGAGGAGGAGAGCAAATTCGAATGGTGGGGAAGGGGGTGTGGCCGAACATATATTTATAAGGAAGGGGGAGAGATTTCGAAAATTTTGAAGGAGATTTGAGAAGATATGGAAAGAATTTGAGAGATATTTGAGTTTTTTAAAGAAGATTTGAAGAATGATTTTAATTTTGAAAATTTGAAGCTGAATGATGAAAGTTTGAAATGTGTTTATGTAGAAAACTATGGATCAAAACAGGAAAGTTTGAAAAAAATTGAAGTGGAGAGCAAAATCTCTGTCCCCCACCTTTCTGGCGTTAAACACCCAGAATGGTATCCATTCTGGCGTTTAACGCCCAAATGTTGGCCAATGTGCGCGTTTAACGCCCAGCTAGGTACCCTGGCTAGCGTTAAACGCCAGAAACCCCTTCATCACTGGCGTTTTGCTAAACGCCCAGGATGCTGCACACCTGGCGTTAAACGCCCAGAATGGTGCCCATTCTGGCATTTAACGCCCAAAGTACCCCTTACTAGCGTTTTTTTGCCAGTAAGCTCCTTTTCTCTGCTTTTTGCACTGAATCCTTCTGTAACTCTGTGAATTCCTTCAATTTTAATGATTGCCCTTTGAGAATATGTATCAAACTTTAATTAAACAAAACAGATAACCTGCTAATGACTGGGTTGCCTCCCAGTAAGCGCTTCTTTATTGTCTTTAGCTGGACCTTCACTGAGAATCATTCAAGCCTCAGTTTTGAGCATTCTTGCTCAAAATTGCTTTCAAGATAATGCTTGATCCTCTGTCCATTAACAATGAACTTTTTGTCAGAATCAGAATCCTGAAGCTCAACATATCCATATGGTGACACTCCTGTAATCACATACGGACCCCTCCACCGGGATTTAAGTTTTCCTGGGAATAGTCTGAGCCTAGTGTTGAAGAGCAGAACTTTTTGTCCTGGCTCAAAGACTCTGGATGACAACTTCTTGTCATGCCACTTCTTTTCCTTTTTCTTATAAATTTTTGCATTTTCAAAAGCACTGAGTTTAAATTCATCTAGCTCATTTAGCTAGAGTAATCTTTTTTCACCAGCTAACTTATCATCCAGGTTTAGGAATCTGGTTGCCCAGTAGGCTTTATGTTCCAGTTCCACAGGCAGATGACAGGCCTTGCCATACACAAGTTGGTATGGAGAGGTTCCTATAGGAGTCTTGAATGCTGTTCTGTATGCCCACAGAGCATCATCCAAGCTCTTTGCCCAATCCTTTCTACGGGCAATTACAGTCCATTCTAGGATTCTTTTTAGCTCTCTGTTAGAGACTTCAGCTTGCCCATTTGTCTGTGGATGATACGGAGTGGCTACTTTGTGGCTAATTCCATATCGAACCATAGCAGAGTATAGCTGTTTGTTGCAGAAATGAGTGCTTCCATCACTGATTAGGACTCTGGGAACACCAAATCTGCTGAAGATGTATTTCTGGAGGAATTTTAGCACGGTCTTAGTATCATTAGTGGGTGTAGCAATTGCTTCTACCCATTTAGATACATAGTCCACTGCCACCAGAATGTAAGTGTTTGAGTATGATGGTGGGAACGGACCCATGAAGTCAATACCCCATACATCAAACAATTCAATCTCTAAGATCCCTTGTTGAGGCATGGCATATCCATGAGGCAAGTTACCAGCTCTTTGGCAACTGTCACAATTACGCACAAACTCTCGGGCATCTCTATAGAGAGTAGGCCAGTAGAAGCCACATTGGAGGACCTTAGTGGCTGTTCGCTCACTTCCAAAATGTCCCCCATATTGTGATCCATGGCAATGCCACAGGATCCTTTGTGCTTCTTCTCTAGGTAAACATCTGCGAATTATTCTGCACATCTCTTAAAGAGATATGGTTCATCCCATAGGTAGTACTTGGCATCTGAAATTAATTTCTTTCTTTGCACCCTGCTGTACTCTTGGGGTATGAACCTCACAGCTTTATAATTTGCAATATCTGCAAACCATGGAGCTTCTTGAATGGCAAAGAGTTGCTTATCTGGGAAAGTCTCAGAGATCTCAGTAGAAGGGAGGGACGCCCCAGCTACTGGTTCTATTCGGGACAGATGATCAGCTACTTGGTTCTCTGTCCCTTTTCTGTCTCTTATTTCTATATCAAACTCTTGCAGAAGCAGCACCCACCTTATGAGCCTGGGTTTTGAATCCTGCTTTGTGAGTAAGTATTTAAGAGCAGCATGGTCAGTGTACATAATCACTTTTGACCCTACTAAATAGGATCTAAACTTGTCAATGGCATAGACCACTGCAAGTAGCTCTTTTTCTGTGGTTGTGTAATTCTTCTGTGCATCATTTAGAACACGGCTGGCATAATAAATGACATGCAGAAGCTTGTTATGCCTCTGTCCCAACACTGCACCAATGGCATGGTCACTGTCATCACACATTAGTTCGAATGGCAATGTCCAGTCTGGTGCAGAGATGACTGGTGTTGTGACCAACTTGGCTTTCAGGGTCTCAAATGCCTGCAGACACTATGTGTCAAACACAAATTCTGTGTCAGTAGCTAGCAGGTTGCTCAGAGGTTTTGTAATTTTCGAAAAATCCTTTATAAACCTTCTGTAGAATCCTGCATGCCCCAGGAAGCTTCTAATCGCCTTAACATTGGTAGGTAGTGGTAATTTTTCAATTACTTCAACTTTAGCTTGATCCACCTCTATTCCCTTGTTTGAAATTTTATGCCCAAGGACAATCCCTTCAGTCACCATAAAGTGACATTTCTCCCAGTTTAAAACCAGGTTAGTCTCTTGGCACCTTTTCAGGACAAGTGCTAGGTGGTTAAGACAGGAGCTGAATGAGTCTCCATATACTGAGAAGTCATCCATGAAGACTTCCAGGAATTT
>NC_029772.3:56011868-56014220 GCF_000817695.3 Arachis duranensis | reverse complement strand
ATGCATACTTCAGGGATGGTGGTAGTGGTTTGAGCTCAGGTTTGGGAGGCTTATCCTCTTCCTGAGGAATTTTTAAAAATTATTTTGTTTCCTTTGGTTCTTCCTGATCAGGCTGAACATCCTTGAAGATGTCCTCTAGCTCTGATTCTAGACTTTCAGTCATATTGATCTCTTCTACTAAAGAGTCAATAATGTCAGCGCTCATGCAGTCATTTGGTGTGTCTGGATGCTGCATAGCTTTTACAGCGTTCAACTTGAACTCATCCTCATTGACTCTCAGGGTTACTTCCCTTTTTTGTACATCAATAAGAGTTTGTCCAGTTGCTAGGAAAGGTCTTCCTAGAATGAGAGTTGCACTCTTATTCTCCTCCATTTCCAGCACCACAAAGTCAGTTGGAAAGGCGAATGGCCCAACCTTGACAATCATGTCCTCAATTATGCCGGATGGATATTTAATGGAGCCATCAGCAGGTTAGAGACATATCCGGGTTGGTTTGACTTCATCAGTCAACCCAAGCTTTCTGATAGTAGATGCAGGTATTAGATTGATACTTGCTCCAAGGTCACACAGTGCTGTCTTGGTGCAAGCACCTTCTAATCTGCATGGTATCATAAAGCTTCCTGGATCTTGAAGTTTTTCTGGTAAGCTTTTCAAAATGACTGCACTGCATTCTTCGTGAGAAGCACTTTTTCGGTTTCTCTCCAATCCTTCTTATGACTTAAGATCTCTTTCATAAACTTAGCATAAGAAGGTATTTGCTCAAGTGCCTCTGCAAACGGAATCTTTATTTCAAGAGTCCTTAGATAGTCTGCAAAGCGGGCAAATTGCTTATCCTGTTCCGCTTGGTGGAGTTTCTAAGGATAAGGCATCTTGGCTTTATATTCCTCAACCTTAGTTGCTGCAGGTTTATTCCTTACAGAGGTGGTTGGAGAAGCCTTTTTAGAGGGGTTACTATCAGCACTCTCAAGTGTCTGATTCCTCATTGGCGTTTGAACGCTAGGATTGGGTGAGGAATGGGCGTTTAACGCCAACTTTTCCCCCTTTTCTGGCGTTTGAACGCCAGAACTGGGCAAGGAATGGGCATTTAACGCCAGCTCCCCCCCCCCTTTCTGGCGTTTGAACGCCAGGAGTATTCCTCTCTGGGCTCTTACTGTCCTCAGAGGGATTTTGAGCAGTGTTATTCAATGTCTTCCCACTCCTCAGTTGAACTGCTTGGCATTCTTCTGTTATCTGTTTAGATAACTGCTGTTTTGTTTGATTCAACTGTGATTCTATGTTCTTGTTGGCAATTTTTGTTTCTTGGATCATCTCTTTAAATTCTGCCAACTGTTTTGTCATCAGGAGTAATTGCTGATTAAGCTCAACAATCTGTTCTTGAGAATTAGGATCAGTAGCTACTGCCATAGCTTCTTCTTTTGTAGAGGGCTCACTGCTAGAGTACAAATGTTGATTTCTAGCAACAGTATCTATGAGTTCTTGAGCCTCTTCAATCGTCTTTCTCATATGTATAGATCCACCAACTGAGTGGTCTAGAGACATCTGAGCTTTTTCTGTAAGCCCATAATAGAATATGTCTAACTGTACCCACTCTGAAAACATTTCAGAGGGGCGTTTTCTTAGCATACCTCTATACCTCTCCCAGGCATTATAAAGGGATTCATTATCCTCTTGTTTAAAGCCTTGGATGTCCAGCCTTAGGTGTGTTATCCTTTTTGGAGGGTAAAATTGATTCAGGAATTTATCTGATAACTGTCTCCATGTTTTTATGCTTGCTGTGGGTTGGTTATTCGACCACCTCTTAGCTTGATCTTTTACAGTAATTGGAAATAGTAATAACCTGTAGACATCCTGATCTACCTCTTTATCACGTACTGTATCAGCAATTTGTAACAATTGTGCCAGAAACTCAGTAGATTCTTCCTGTGGAAGACCGGAATACTAGCAATTTTGCTGCACTATGATAATGAGTTGAGGATTTAACTCAAAGCTGCTTGCTTTGATGGATAAAAGGGAAATGATATGGATTGCAAATAGATAAGATATTTTTTTTTTGAATTAAACAAAAAAAATAAAATAAAATAAAAGGAAATTAAGATAAAAATTCTGGACTGCTCAATTCCACTTAGGTCCATGATGGAGAAAGGGAATATGATATGGATTCACAAGTAAAGTAAATTTTTTTTTTTTTTGATTAAAGGTGACCGAAAAATTTAAAATAAAATAAAATAAAATTTCAAAAACTAAAAAAATAAGATCAAAACAAATTGAAAACTAAATCAATTAGGTAATAAAAAAGATTTTGGAATTAGCAATTGAAAATATATGATTGAAAATTATTTTGAAAAAGATTT
>NC_029772.3:56011271-56011576 GCF_000817695.3 Arachis duranensis | reverse complement strand
AAGTAATACCTTACGTGAGTAAGGGTCGATTCCACGGAGATTGTCGGCTTGAAGCAAGCTATGGTTATCTTGTAACTCTTAATCAGGATATCAATAATTATCAGGGTTGACTGTGAAAAGTAAAAGAACATGAAACAAGTACTTGTTTTGCACCAATGGAGAACAGGTTGAGGTTTTGGAGATGCTCTATCTTCTAAATCTCTGCTTTCCTACTGTCTTCTTCTTCATGCACGCAAGGCTTCTTCCATGGCAAGCTGTATGTAGGGTTTCACCGTTGTCAATGGCTACCTCCCATCCTCTCAGTG
>NC_029772.3:56004316-56011230 GCF_000817695.3 Arachis duranensis | reverse complement strand
CTGATTAAAGAATCCAAGAGATATCTACTCAATCTAAGGTAGAACGGAGGTGGTTGTCAGGCACACGTTCATAGGTGAGAACGATGATGAGTGTCACGGATCATCATATTCATCAAGTTTAGGAACAAGTGATATCTTAGAATAGAAGCAAGCGTGATTGAATGAAAAACAGAAGTAATTGCATTAATCCATCAAGACACAGCAGTGCTCCTCACCCCCAACCATAGGGTTTAGAGACTCATGCTATAGAAGATACAATGAGAAACATGTAAAGTGTCATATGGTACAGATACAATATCAAAAGGTCCTATTAATCGTGAACTAGTAACCTAGGGTATACAGAAATGAGTAAATGACGTAAAAATCCACTTCCGGGGTCCACTTGGCGTGTGCTTGGGCTGAGCATTGAAGCTTTCATGTGTAGAGACTTTTTCTGGAGTTAAACGCCAGCTTTTATGCCAGTTTGAGTGTTTAACTCCAATTTTTGTGCCAGTTCCGGCGTTAAACGCCGGGAATTCTGAAGCTGATTTGCAACGCCGGTTTGGGCCATCAAATCTCGGGCAAAGTATGGACTATTATACATTGCTGGAAATCCCAGGATGTCTACTTTCCAACGCAATTGAGATTGCGCCAATTGGGTTTCTGTAGCTCCAGAAAATCCACTTCAAGTGCAGGGAGGTCAAAATCCAATAGCATCTGCAGTCCTTTTCAGCCTCTGAATCAGATTTTTGCTCAGGTCCCTCAATTTCAGCCAGAAAATACCTGAAATCACAGAAAAACACACATACTCATAGTAAAGCCCAGAAAAGTGAATTTTAACTAAAAACTAATAAAAATATAACAAAAACTAACTAAAATATACTAAAAACATACTAAAAACAATGCCAAAAAGCGTATAAATTATCCGCTCATCAGTACCTTAGAATTTTGAAGAAAAATTTTGTGAAACAGGGCATCTGTGCGTGTGCACCATGCTGTGCGTGCGCACAAAATTGCATTTTTCGCCACCTGTGCGGCCGTACAAGCTTGTGCGTCCGCACAGTCCTTGACATGCCGTCTGGTCGCAACAGCAGCACAGCTTGTGCGTGCGTGCTGCTCTATTTTCTGTGACCTGTGTAGCCACACAGACGTGTGCGTCCTCACACCAATTGATAACTCCTCTGGTGGGAGCATTGGAACAGCTTGTGCGCGTGGACCCCTACTCTTTTCGCGTTCTGTGCATGCTGTGTGTGCACGCACACATGACCCTTTCCAAAAAAAAAAAGAAAAAAAAGAAAGAAATAGTGTTTTATGCGTGCGAACACTCTTGTGTGCACGCACACGTCTTAATCCCTTTTCTGCGAGGAGCGCTTGTATAGAGTGTGCGAGCGCACACCTTTCTTTTTCCTCATAGTGTGCGTATGCACATGTATCTGTGCGTATGCATGCCTCTGTTTTCTCACTATTATGCTTCATTTCACTTCTTCTCTTCTATCTAATTCTTCTCTTCTTTTCTTTTCCTCTCTCTTCCCCCCCTTTCACCCTATTTTATGCTTGTTCATGTTTGTTTTGTTTGAATTTCGTTTTCATTTTAGTAATTTTATTAGTTTTGCTTTACTTGCTTGTTATGTAAATAAATTGCAAGTGTTTGTTTGATGATTGGATTGCTTGTTGCTTGAAGTTTCCACCAATACACTTGTACTTTGCCTTAATTTACTAGTACCTAGTGGGTTTTGGATACTCATGTTTTGATTATACCACTAGGACAAATTATATAAGTGCATTGAATTAAGTGATTTGAGTTGAAATTACTTGTTCATCATGATTTTCATACCAAATTCATCACATGTCTGATACTTGTTCCTTGTTAATGCTTTGCATTTGTTTGAGTGACTTAACTTGATTTTTATCAAGCTCATCACTTTTTGTAACAAGTACCTTCCCATGTGACTTTTTCATTATGTTTTATGATGAATAAGGAGTTTCTGTTCATTATGGGATTGGTTGTTGTTTATTGTGCTATTTTATATCAATCTTGTGCTTTCACTTGCACAATTTCAATATCCAATATCAAATACTCAATTCACTTATGTGGGTACCTAAGGTTGCTTATGCCTTAAGTTTTTCTTATTCTTTACTTGCAACCTAGGCTATTTAATTGAGGACCATATCATTTCTTTTGATTATGTGGTTTACATTTCGCTTAGCCAATGTGTTCTGTTCTAAATTGTGCGCGCATTTAGAATATACACATTACTTTTTATCATACCACACACATCTTACTTTTTCTCAATTGTTGTTTATATATTTACAAAGCAACCGGAGCCCCAGAGCCCACCATCTGAAGGTGGAGCCTCATAGTCCTTCATCCCCCAGATCCTGTGCATGCACGGAGGACCGTACACAATTTAAGTGTAGGGGAGGATCTCCAACTTCGAGGGGGGTAAAATCCTTTTCTTAGACACTTTGTAATATTCTTTTTGTTCTTTTTCTTCATTTTTTTGCAATTTTTGCCTTATTGGCACTTTATTTGGTTTGGTTTGTTTGTATATATTTCTTTAATGCTTATAGTATTATGGTAGTAAACATTTGCATGTTGCATGTTAGATTGAATAATTTTGGTAAAAATAAGAAATTTTCATGAAATCCCTTTTAGGGCATGCCATTGATTGAATTGTGAAATTGTTTTTCAAACTTGCTTGAAGTATTTCTCATAGAACACAGAAAAAGAACTAGAACAACATACCTTGTGAGATTTGAACTTTAATTGTATGGTTGCACATCTTCAACCATAAAGTTTGTTCTTGTCTGATAAACTCCTTTTATGATTGTGATCTTTGATTTGCATGATTCTATATTTCCATTATTTTGTGTATGAATGCATGTATATGATTGAGGCCATTGTTTCAAATAGCTCACTTACCCAAATAGCCTACCCTTTATCTTCCATTGTTAGCCAACTTTGAGCCTATGCCAAACCCATTTGTTCTTAATTTTAGCACATCACAAGCCTTAAGCGAAAAACAATAAATGTCCCCTGTTTAGATCTTTGATTAGCTTAAGCTAGTGAGTGTGTTTATCATTTAAGTTTGGGAAGTTTGGGAACATTGGTTGGGATAAAAGGGTGTTTTTATATTTTTTTCAAAATATTGGGAATTGGGTACATACTCATGTATAAATTATGTTAAACCATATGCATTGATGTTCTTGTATATATTTTAGTTTGAAAAAAAATGAATGATGAGAAAAATAAATAAAAGAAAAAAATTAGAAAAAGAAAAGAAAAAAAAGTAACAAGAAGGGGACAAAATGCCCCAAAGTGAAGTTCAATAAAAAAAATCAATGCATATGGAACGTGAATTAAAGAGAATGCATGAGTATGTGAAAAAGTGAAGAATGGGTATTTAGGTTAGTTTTGAATTGTATAAGTTGTCATAGGTTAGGTGAGAAGCTTAGGTTAATCAAAGATTCAAATCCTAGTCCACTTGACCATATGTATCCTACCTTGACCCTAGCCCCATTACAACCCATGGACAAGTCTTCTTGATATTTGTATGCATGCACTGAATAACTGTTGATTGTTAGATGACTTGCAATTCTTTAGAGAAACGTGATTAAAGGAGAATTGAGTGATTAAGCCCTAAACACTGAGTGAATAGAGTGAATACACAAACGGCAAGGGGTTTGATCGCTCAATTCTATGTTCTTGTGCTTTATATTGTATCTTCTTGCAAGTTGCTTGTTGGTTAGTTTTGAAAATCTCAATTCAGTTCTTTGGACATTGATCATAGTGTATTAATTCTTTGCCTTGGCCCTAAGGCTTGTTTTGGATTAATTGGAATCTCTTTTTTGTTTTGTGCCAAACTAAATAGGAACCATAGTGTACATATATATAAATAGTGTGGTTTCAAGCATGTAGTTAGATATATTGAATAAATTGCTTTTCCCCTTTTTTCCCTTCTCCTTTGATTGTGATTAGCATGAGGACATGCTATTGTTTAAGTGTGGGGGAATTGATGAATCCATATTTGACGATATATTTTGGTTTGATTTGAGTGGATTTCATCATATAAACTCACATTTATTCATGTAAATAGCATGATTTGGTGTTTTCTCTCTAAATTGTTCCTAATTGTGAAAACATGCTATTTTAAGCTTAAATCAGTGATTTTCGTCCCACTTTTATGCCATTTGATGCCATGACATGTTTGTTGAGTGATTCTAGGTCCTAGAGGCAAGTTTGGCAAGGCAAAAGTGGAAGAAAACATGTACAAAGAGAGAAAACATGAAGAAAACAAAGGAGAAGCACACATGGGAGTGTGCGTGCGCACAACCTACTGTGCGTACGCACAAGAACCACAAAGCTATGCGTGCGTACGCACAACCTCCTGTGCATACGTACAAGAAGAAAATCAGCAAGTGTGCATACGCACAGGTCAGGTCCCAGCGCGTGACTCATTTAATGCAAATCGTTGGGGTGATTTCTGGGCCTCCAGAGCCCAGTTTTTGGACTTTCTGAAGCTAATTCTTCCTATATCTAAGAAGGCCTCACTCCATGGGAAAGGGGGGAGCAATTAGGGTTAGTTTAGCATTATGTAGGTTGTTTTCTAGAGAGAGAAGCTCCCACTTCTCTCTAGAAATTAGGGGTTTTTAGTTTACTTTCCTTGTAATTTGCCTTTTTAATTCTTGTTTTACTTTAGTTTCTTCAACCTTTCCTTGTTCTATTGTCTTAATTTCATTATTTTATCTTGTCACTTTCTCCATTTTTGCCACTAACGGCACGTAAATCAGAGGACCGTAGCTCGAGTTATTACAGATTGAAGTTGTGGGTGAATAGTGTTTTCTTCTCTCATCTCCCTCTTCTCTTTCAGCTGGTGTCTGTGTGTTTGTGGGAGTGGTATGCTGAAATGGGTTCATTAACTGAACCCTTATATATGTGGGGCTTGGGCCCAACTTGGCCCCGGTCCACCCCGTTAGCATTTTTAGCTCATTTGGTCCAACTTTGGCCCAAACCTTTAAAATTAATACCCAATTTTTTACTGTTTTCACTTTTTCTCGTGGAGCACCGGGCAGACTTGAACCGGTTCAACCGGTTCGACTGTCGGTTCGTGGTTTTTTACAGTTTTTCGCAGAAAATATATTTTCTGTCTCAAAAAAATCTACTGAGTCTAAAAATCGTATTTAAATCCCCAAATTCTCATTCAAACTTTCTGGAACCTAATTTGGGCATTTAAATTATTCTATTCATGAAAACTCTGGTTCTTACACATATCCTCATCTTTAGTCATAACTCCTCATTATATCCCCTTTGTTCATCCACCAGTTATCCCTTTTCCTAGCTTTCTCTCAATCACTAGGCATTTTATATTGATTTCAGATTTAAAGGATGAAAATGGGGGTTTATAAGCTTGAAACAGTGTTTTGGAAGGTTACAACCTCGTTAGGAAGGTGAAATACTTGAAGACAAAGGTTTTATAAGGAAACAGGGTCATGTGCATACGCACAGGGTGTGCGTGCGCACGCCCAGAAGTATTTTCAGAAAGTGTGTGTGCGTACCAGTTTGTGCATACGCACAGAAAGAAAAATTCTCATTGTTGAGCATGCACACAGGGCGTGCTAGCGCCATCAACATAATGTCCTTCCCAACGTGTGCGTACGCATAAGGTTGTGTGCACGCATAGGGCGTGCTAGCGCCCTCAGCAGTAGCCACTTTCCTGTGCGTGCGTACGCACGTGCGTGCGCACAGGTCCCAAAATCCACAGGGTGTTCGTGCGCACAGGGCTGTGCATGCGCACACAAACCAGAAATCACAAATTCTGTAGAATTTGGAGAATTCAGATTTCAGACCCAAACTTTCAACAATCATATATCATTCCACAAAATTTAGATTTCCACCAAATTTAAACCATTTTAAAGCTTGTGAAATTATTTTTCATTTGATATAAAAAACATCAAATTCCAAAAACAATCGCTCAAGATATGATCCGTTGAAGTTCATCAAAATTTCATTTTTACCAAAGTTCATAAAATCCCAATTTTCCAAAACATACACTTCCAACTTCATTCAAAACCAATCAAAACTCAACCATTCAATATCAAGCATTTCCAAACTCTCATTCAATCCTCAACCCACCAATTCTTCCATATTTAACCAAATCTTAATTCAATGATTCAATTCATGAACAACATTCCATATCACAATTTCCAAACAAACATTCAAGTTCATCAATCATCGTATATATACACATATCAATATCACACTCCAATCATGCTCATCAACAAGAACCTCAAACCTATCATCAATTAAACATATTAATCCATATCACATACAATATTGATGACAAGTCATCATATACCCATTTTTCAAGCTAATTTCACTTGTTTTATTAGTCTTTATGCACTTTCTTGCATCCTAAGTAAGTGATTTGGAGTGAAAATGCATAACTTCTTTAAATCAAGCAACCACCATGAAATTAATGTTAATTCGTGAGGTTTAAGCTAATTTTAATTGGATTTTAATTGATTTATAAGCCTTGTGAATTTAGTGATACTTGGAGTGGTTGTTTTGGTTTATTTCAGGTGAAGAAAAGAATAAAAGAGAAAAGCGTGACCTAAGAAAGCGTGACCCAAGGAGAAGGAAGCGTGGTCAAAGGAAGGAAAAGTGTGCCGCATGCAATAGGAGAGTGCCAAGAAAGCCAAGGAAATTAAGTAGCGTGTGTTTCGGCCATGATTCGAACTCGAGACATCAAAGTGAAAACACTGCCCCTGCCCTCCGCGAGGGCAGGGCAGCATTTTGTTGTGGCATGAATCTGGCGCACCAAGGCTCAATTCTGGCGCACCACGGCATGATTTTGGCAGCACCAGCACGCACCATCACAATTCTGGCGCACCAACTTTTTCTGCCCTGCCCTCCGCGAGGGCAGGGCAGTGTTCTG
>NC_029772.3:56003033-56004224 GCF_000817695.3 Arachis duranensis | reverse complement strand
CCTGCCCTCCACAAGGGCAGGGCAGCCTCCTGGGAGTGACTTTTCATGGGCCAAAAATTCAAATTAAAAATCCATTTGAATTTATTTCTTCACCAATTCAAAAGCCCATCCAAATCCCAAAATCCAAGAATAGAAAGTGTATAAATAGGAGCTAGTTTGATGTAATAAGGAACTTTTGCTTTGCTTTTGAATTTTGCACTTTCTTTGAGCTTTAAATTTTATTTTTGCACTTTGGAGCTTCTCTTGGTGTCTTCACTGAGATTTCAGAGAATTGGGGAGGAGAATTGATCTCTCTTCTTCCTCGTTCTTGCTTAGGCCTTTTTAATTTCCTTGTTTTGAGTTTTGGGTGTGAAGAACTGAGGAAATTCTGTCTCAATCTCCATTCAAAATCTCTTTAATTCCTCTTCTGCATAATTGAGTTCAATTTAAGTTCCTTTCCTGCTTCTTCTTTATTTTCTTGTCAATTGCTTTGAGAACTTGGATCTAGGAAGGTAATTGAGATCTAGGCTCTGCTACCTAGTCTCTGGAGTCCTGAGATCCCAATTC
Source organism: Arachis duranensis (assembly GCF_000817695.3). NCBI lineage: Eukaryota > Viridiplantae > Streptophyta > Magnoliopsida > Fabales > Fabaceae > Arachis > Arachis duranensis. Next base: position 56,003,678 of record NC_029772.3, on the reverse strand, counting down.
ACTTTTGGTTCTTCTGTGAACCTTTGCTGCAGAATTAATTTCTGTTTCTGTTTGAATTTTAGTTTATTCCAATTCATCTTCTACTTTACTAATTGTTGCAATTTACTTTCTCTTGCTGGAATTCTGAATTCCCAATCCTTAATTCCCCTTTTACATTCAAGCAATTTACATTCCTTGCCATTTAATTTACTGGAATTTACATTTCTTGCACTTTAAGTTTCAGTCATTTACTTTCTTGTTCTTTAAGATTCAGCAAGTTTATTTTCCTGTTCTTTAATTTACTGCAATTCTCCCTTCCCCCTTTATATTCCAAGCAATTTAGCTTCTGTTAAAATACAATCCACTCAACTAAAACTTGATTCGCTTGACTAAATCAACCACTAAACTAAAATTGCTCAATCCTTCAATCCCTGTGGGATCGACCTCACTCATGTGAGTTATTATTACTTGATGCGACCCGGTACACTTGCCGGTGAGTTTTGTGTTGGATCGTTTTCCACACATCAGAGGACACAAAGGACACCAAACTTAAAACATGAAACTAGACTCAAACAGAAGACTCTAAACCAACAAAAATAATTTATTCCAAATCTAAGCAACAAGATGAACCGTCAATTGTCCAAACTCGAACAATCCCCGGCAACG
>NC_029772.3:56001442-56002199 GCF_000817695.3 Arachis duranensis | reverse complement strand
GCCACAAGCCAACCACCAACTACTTGGGTGCAAAGTGAAGAAACTCAAGAGGAGCAACAGCAAGAGCAAGTCCAATACATGCATAACCAAAATCCTGGAACAAATGAAGTCTATGGTGATACTTACAATCCATCTTGGAAGAATCATCCCAACCTCAGATGGGGAGACAACCATAATCAAAATCAACAACCATGGCAAAGAAACTCAAGTCAGAATAATTGGAAAAGCACAAACCACAACCCCCAGTCAAACACTAACCAAAATACCTACAGAAAACCACAAAATAATTACCCCAACTCTAACCATTATCCACCCAATAACCACCCAACAAATCAAAATACCTATTATCATCCATCAACACCCCAAAACCAACCAATTTCACAAGAATCCCAGAGGATTACCAATCTAGAGCAATTTCACAAGAATCCCAGAGGATCACTAATCTAGAGCTGCTCATGGAAAAGATGATGAAGAACCAAGAATTGACAACAAAGAACCAAGAAGCTTCCATGAAGAACTTGGAAAGGCAAATTGGGCAAATCTCCAAACAAATTTCTGTTGAAAAACCATCAAGCTCACTGCCTAGTGACACCATTCCCAACCCAAAGGAAGAATGCAAGGTCGTGCAACTAAGAAGTGGAAAAGTGTCAGTGGATGGTAACCAAGGAGCAACCAAGAATAATGACAATGAGCCAACAAAGAATGATGAAGCCATCAACAAGGACATGATAAGCAAGAATTTCCCAGAAAAACTCAC
>NC_029772.3:55999272-55999879 GCF_000817695.3 Arachis duranensis | reverse complement strand
GAGGCAGTGGCAAACAATTAAGTTTGGTGTTCACACACCAAAACAGTTCCAAGAGCCACACTCCATTTATGCATACTAACCATATAATTAAGGGCTTGAGAAGCAAGCAACTTTGAGAATTATGCAGGACATGAGTCAACAATTGAAGATATTATGCATCTTAACTCAAAGAGAACACAACAGAAGGAAGAATCAAAGGGCTGCAACTTCAAAGGTTGTATCTAAACTTGATCCTTGCTGCTGTGAAATGCTTTGAATCTGAAAACCATTGTATGTCTTGCTAAAGTGTTTATCTAGTTGCAAGTGAAATTGTTTGTTAAAAATGCTAAATCTGCATAATGCTTGTTATCCATCACTTAGCTTGAAATTTTGTTTTGTTTCCTACATGCCTAAATAAAAGAAATTTGTGTGAATTGAAAAGTGAAATATCCAACGTTGCATAAGTAAGAATGGAAGTTAGTGGTGGTATATGTGTTTGATTAAATGCATAACTCATGAAATAACTGCTGCATAATATCATTTTCATTCAAGTGTGAGTTAGCTTGCTGTTACAAAGACTCTTATCAATAATGAAAAAGCCCTTGGTAACAAAAACAGAAAGAAAAGG
>NC_029772.3:55998535-55999210 GCF_000817695.3 Arachis duranensis | reverse complement strand
GGATCGTCCCTTACTCACGTAAGGTTTATTACTTGGACGACCCAGTACTCTTGCTGGTTAGTTGAACGGAATTGTGAATCCAACCAGTGCCATAATAAAGTTTTCATTCAAAATCCAAAGAACGTAGATCACAATTTCGTCCACCAATGGCCAATTGAAAATCCACAATAAAGAGCAACTTAGATACAGAACATTTAGTTATCCAAAGAGATGCTGGGCATCAATGACCCTAGGAAGAATTAGTGAGCCATGTGTCTGTGGTGGAAAGATGTTGAGCAAAAGAAAAGAAAATAAAGCCAAAGGCTACTACTGCAACATTTGACACCAAACCTCCAAAAGAATAATAAGCTTGTTAAGCATTATAGGCCAAGAAAAGTTAGCAAGGGAGTAATTAAAAAGTGAGTCTTCTAACAGCAAGTTTAGCAAGCCTTTGAGGAAAGATGTATATTATGTAACAGCAACAATAAGTGAGTTATCATTGTCTGCATAAAGACTCCATAAATCAAGTTCTGCTATATGCCTAATTAGGATATGTGTTCTTTTCTTAATTCATTTCAATTGCTCTCAATTTTGATGCTTGCTTGGGGACAAGCAAGATTTAAGTTTGGTGTTGTGATGACAAGTCATCATATACCCATTTTTCAAGCTAATTTCACTTGTTTTATTAGTCTTTAT
>NC_029772.3:55990622-55997548 GCF_000817695.3 Arachis duranensis | reverse complement strand
TTTGGTTCTTCTGTGAACCTTTGCTGCAGTTTAATTTCATTTTCTGTCTGAATGTTAATTACTTCCAATTTATCTTCTACTTTATTAGTTGTTGCAATTTACTTTCTCTTGCTGGAATTCTGAATTCCCAATCCTTAATTCCCCTTTTACATTCAAGCAATTTACATTCCTTGCCATTTAATTTACCGGAATTTACATTTCTTGCACTTTAAGTTTCAGTCATTTACTTTCTTGTTCTTTAAGATTCAGTAAGTTTATTTTCCTGTTCTTTAATTTACTGCAATTCTCCCTTCCCCCTTTATATTCCAAGCAATTTAGCTTCTGTTAAAATACAATCCACTCAACTAAAACTAAAACTAAAATTGCTCAATCCTTCAATCCCTGTGGGATCGACCTCACTCATGTGAGTTATTATTACTTGATGCGACCCGGTACACTTGCCGGTGAGTTTTGTGTTGGATCGCTTTCCACACATCAAATATTACATGCTTTACCATCAATTATCACCACTCACAATCATTCCACCATTATTCATATATTCAACTCAATCTAATTCATCCAACAACTACATCAACATTTCAAAATCCTATCCTAGGGTCACTAGCCTAAGTTTTCACAACCATATTACATTTTAGATGCAGGAAACCGAAACTATACCTTGGCCGATTCCCATTCAACCCGGAAGACTTCCAAATTCAACCTTCAAGGTCCCAAAACTCCACCAGCAGATTTTCAAGCTTATTGCTCCACTCCAAAGCCTCCCAAAACTATCAATCAAGTTCCAATACACACATATATACTACCTAAGCCACAATACCACACCAAAACACAATAACTCAGTCACTAAATCACAAAATTCCAAGTGTTTAGCTGAGGCTTGAGAATCTCACCTTACCAAGAATCAAGGAAGCAAGACTAAGCCTTCCCTTCAAGTTAATTAGAACCTATAACATCAAAACTAAAAAATCTCAACACTTTCACCCAAAATTTTCAAAATTAAAGGCTGAGAATTTGAAGAAGAAATCGTGGCTTACCTTAAGAATAATTGTGTGGGTTTTGTAGAGCTCGATGCTGCGGTTGTGTGGCTACAAACTGTGCGTCAATCGGAACTCCGGTTCAAAAGTTGTGATCAATTGAAGATTGAATTGATTTGGGAACCAGGGTTTTATGTCCCCCCTTCTCCCTTTCTATTTCAGTGTGTGTGTGTGTTGTTTGAGGAGAGAGAGTTCTGAGCTCTCTAATTAAAAGAGGGCATGGCTGGGCCTTGGGCCCAACATGGGTCCGGTTGACCCTGTTTGGCCTGTTCAGCCCAATCTTCGGCCGATTTCTTTAAAATTGGTGTCAAAATTCTCGTTTTAATTTTCTCTATCATATTAAACCATAAAAATATCATTTCTTATTTTCTAGAATATATTTTAATTTATGGGTTAATTTTTTGTTAATTAACCGGGTTTTACATTCTACCCACCTAATTGAGAATTTCGCTCACAAAATTCGATTTCAGTTACTTGAGAATAGGTGTGGGTAGTCTGTTCGCATCTCTGACTCAAGTTCCCAAGTGTGTTCCTCAATACCGGCCCGACTCCATGCCACTTTCACTAATGAAACATCTTTTCCACGCAACCGTTTAATGCTTGTTTCATCAATTCTGATCGGAGTCACCGGCAGAGTCAAGTCTTCCTTTAACTGGACCGATTCAAGTTCCAACACATGGCTAGCATCAGAAGTATACTTCCGAAGTTGTGACACGTGAAATACATCGTGCAGGTTCGAAAGGTGAGGCAGTAGAGCTATCCGATACGCCACCAGTCCAACCCTCTCAAGAATCTGAAACGGACCGATGTATCGAGGATTCAGCTTCTTCGTCTTAATTGCTCTACCTACTCCTGTTGTTGGAGTAACCTTAAGGAAAGAATGGTCTCCTTCCTCAAACTCTAAGGGCTTCCACCACTGATCAACGTAACTCTTCTGACGGATCTGAGCAGTGAGCATCCTATCTCTGGTTTTGTTAACTTGTTCCGTAGTTTTAGCTGTCATCTCAGGCCCCAATAAAATTTTCTCCCCAACTTCATACCAGCATAGCGGAGATTGGCATTTTCTCCCATACAGAGACTCATACTGAGCCATTTCGATATTCGCATGGTAGCTATTATTGTATGCAAACTCCACTAGTGGCATATACTGAACCCAGCTCGCCGGTTGATCCAAAACACAAGCCTTCAACATATCATCTAGGGTTTGGATTGCGTCAATCAGAACTCCGGATCAAAAGTTGTGATCAATTGAAGATTAAATTGATTTGGGAACCAAGGCTTTATGTCCCCCCTTCTCCCTTTTTATTTCAGTGTGTGTGTGTTGTTTGCGGAGAGAGAGTTCTGAGCTCTCTAATTAAAAGAGGGCTTGGCTGGGCCTTGGGCCCAACATGGGTCCTGTTGACCCGGTTTGGCCCGTTCGGCCCAATCTTCGGCCGATTTCTTTAAAATTAGTGTCAAAGTTCACATTTTAATTTTCTCTATCATATTAAACCATAAAAATCTTATTTCTTATTTTCTAGAATATATTTTAATTTATGGTTTAATTTCTTGTTAATTAACCGGGTTTTACATTCTACTCACCTAATTGAGAATTTCGCCCACAAAATTCGATTTCAGTTACCTGAGAATAGGTGTGGGTAGTCTGTTCGCATCTCTAACTCAAGTTCCCAAGTGTGTTCCTCAATACCGGTCCGACTCCATGCCATTTTCACTAATGAAACCTCTTTTCGACGCAACCATTTAATGCTTGTGTCATCAATTCTGATCGGAGTCACCGGCAGAGTCAAGTCTACCTTTAACTGGACCGATTCAGGTTCCAACACATGGCTAGCATCAGGAGTATACTTCCAAAGCTGTGACACGTGAAATACATTGTGCAGGTTCGAAAGGTGAGGTGGTAGAGCTATCCGATATGCCACCGGTCCAACCCTCTCAAGAATCTGAAACGGACCGATGTATCGAGGATTCAGCTTCTTCGTCTTAATTGCTTTACCTACTCCTACTGTTGGAGTAACCTTAAGGAAAGCATGGTCTCCTTCCTCAAACTCTAAGGACTTCTGCCTCTGATCGGCGTAACTCTTCTGACAGCTCTGAGTAGTAAGCATCCTATCTCTGATTTTCTTAAGTTGTTCTGTAGTTTTAGCTGTCATCTCAGACCCCAATAAACTTTTCTCCCCAACTTCATACCAGCATAGCAGAGATTGGCATTTTCTCCCATACAGAGCCTCATACGAAGCCATTCTGATACTCACATGGTAGCTATTATTGTATGCGAACTTCACTAGCGGCATATACCGAACCCAGCTTGCTGGTTGATCCAAAACACAAGTCCTCAACATATCTTCTAGGGTTTGGATCGTCCTCTCAGATTGGCCATCTATTTGAGGATGGTAAGCTATACTTAAGCTCAAACGGGTTTCCAAAAGCTTTCTGAAATGCACCTCAGAACCTTGAAGTGAAACAGGGATCTCTGTCAGAAATTATATTAGTGGGCACACCATGAAGTCTCACAATCTCTTTTATATACAGGCGCGCTAACTCGTCAAGAGTATAGTTCATCCGAATGGGTAGAAAGTGAGCCGTCTTCGTCAGCCGGTCCACAATTACCCAGACAGCATCAAATCTGGTCCTAGTCCTCGGTAGCCCCAACATAAAATCCATCGCAATGCTCTCCCACTTCCATTGCCGAACCTCCAAAGGTTGCAAGGTCCCGGAGGGTCTCTGATGTTCAGTCGTTACCTTTTGACAAGTTTATCACTTTGAGACATATTCCACCACATCATTCTTCATACCAAGCCACCAGAACATAGCCTTTAGATCATTGTACATCTTAGTATTCCCCGGGTGAATAGAAAATCTGCTTTTGTGTGCTTCCTTTAAAATATCTTGTCGCAAAGTCCCAACATCCGGCACAATGATCCTACCCTTGAATCTCCATAGCCCATCTTGATCCCATAACACTCTCCACTGCTTTCCTTGCTCAATAGCTGGCAATACCTTCGGTAACACGTCATCATTCTGACGAGCCTTCAGGAGTTCGGATTTAAAATCACTGGAGATCTGTAATCGACTCAAACATAGAGTTCCAGACACTTCTTGAACACTGATTTTCAGGCTCTCGAATGCCTTGAGCAACTCCTCTTCTCGAAGCATCATCCAAGTAGCATACAGCGATTTCTGACTTAACGCATCCACCACAACATTTGCTTTTCCGGATGGTAATTCAACTCAAAGTCGTAGTCCTTCAGTAACTCCATCCACCTCCTCTGTCGCATATTAAGCTCTTTCTAATCAAAGAGGTATTTCAAGATCTTGTGATCAGAGAAAACTCGAAACTTAACCCCATAGAGGTAATGCCTCCACACTTTTAGTGCAAAAACAACCGCAGCGAGTTCCAGGTCGTGCGTCGGGTAATTGACTTCGTGAGGTCTTAACTGTCGTGAGGCACATGCCACCACATTCTGATGCTGCATCAGTACGCACCCAGACCCTTTAGCGAGGCATCACAATATACCTCAAATGGTTCATTCGGCTCAGGTAACACCAACACAGGCACGGTGGTCAACTTTTGCTTTAACGTTCGAAAGCTCTCCTCACACTCAGAAGTCCAAACAAATGGCGCGTCCTTGTGGGTTAACTTTGTCAACGGTAAAGCCATTTGCAAAAAGCTTTTGATGAATCTCCGATAGTAGCTAGCTAAGCCCAGAAAACTCCTTATCTCAGTTACTGAGGTCGGTCGCCCCCACTCCATCACTACGTCCACCTTAGAAGGATCTACCGCTATCCCCTATTTACTCACCACATGGCCAAGAAACTTCACCTCGTCTTTCCAGAATTCACATTTAGACAATTTTGCATAGAGTTTCCTTTCCTTTAGTATTTGCAACACGATCCTCAAGTGTTCTGCATGCTCTTCCTCAGTCATGGAGTAAATCAGTATGTCATCAATGAAGATAACAACGAATTTATCTAGAAACGGACGAAAGATTCTGTTCATATAGTCCATAAACAATGCAGGAGTGTTTGTCAACCCAAAAGATATTACAGTGTACTCGTAATGACCATAACGAGTCTTGAAAGCAGTCTTAGGGATGTCCTCATCTCTCACCCTTATCTGGTGATAACCGGATTGCAAATCAATCTTGGAGAAAACCCCGGCTCCTTGTAATTGATCCATGAGATCATCAATCCTCGGCAGTGGGTACTTATTCTTTATTGTGACCTTGTTCAGTTGCCTGTAATCTACACAGAGGCGCATACTCACATCATTCTTCTTCACTAGTGGCACCGGTGCTCCCCACAGAGAGACACTAGGGAGGATAAAGCGTTTACTCATTAAGTCTTCCAACTGAGCCTTAAGTTTGGCCATTTCTAAAGGCGACATTCTGTAAGGAGCAATCGAAATTGGCCCTGTCCCAGGTACCAACTCAATCACAAATTCAACCTCTCAGGCAGGAGGGAATTCCTCAATGTCATCCGGAAGCACTTCAGGAAATTTGCAAACAACTGGGATTTTCTCTAGACTTTGTTCCTCACCCGACACACTCGCAACTAATAGCATAACGCCTTGAGACTCCTGTCCTGAACAGTTTACTACCACGTAGTTCAAGAAACAGCCATTTACCACAACTGGCCCTTCTGATTCTTCTGGCATGAAATGCAATGATTTCTCAAAATAGTTCAACAAAACGTGATTTTTGGACAACCAGTCCAACCCCAAGATAAGATCAAGATCGGTCATCAGCAAACAAATTAAGTCATGGACAAAGTCACGCTGCTTGACCCTAAATGAAACTTGCGGACATCCTAACCTAATCACCATAGCTTCATGAGTGGCATTATACACATTCAGACCACAGCCCAAAACCATTATCTTCAATCCTAACTCACTAACCTTTTCAAATGCAATGAATGAGTGCGATACTCCCGAATCAAATAAAGCATTTAAAGTTTAACCATCTATTTCATATTTACCTCAGATAAGTGTATCGGACCCTTCGGCACCCACAGTTGAGGTAGTGAACACCCGACCAGGTTGCTGTGCTCTCCTAGAACCCTGTCTCTACTTCTCTGGACAGTTGGAGGCTTTATGCCCTGGCTTACCACATGAGTAGCATAAGCCCCAACCGGCCTTACACGGAACACCAGGATGGTAACTCCCACATCGAGCACAAGCTTGCTCATTTTGGGGCTGCAGAAAGATGCAGAATTTAAAGAAGAAGCAGTAAAGGAATTTAAATTGAACTCAATTATGCAGAAGAGGAATTAAAGAGATTTTGAATGGAGATTGAGACAGAATTTCCTCAATTCTTCACACCCAAAACTCAAAACAAGGAAATTAAAAATGCCCAAGCAAGAACGAGGAAGAAGAGAGATCAATCCTCCTCCCCAATTCTCTGAAATCTCGGTTAAGTCTCTCAAGAAAAGTTGCAAAAATTCAAAGCTCAAAGAAAGCGCAGAATTCAAAAGTCAAGTAAAAGGTTCTAATTACATCAAACTAGCTCCTATTTATACACTTTCTATTCTTGGATCTTGGGATTTGGATGGGCTTTTAATTTGGTGAAGAAATGAATTTTATTGGATTTTTAATCCAATTTTAGCCCAAAAACAATAGCTTCCAGGAGGCTGCCCTGCCCTTGTGGAGGGCAGGGCAGAAAATTGATGCGTGGTGCGCGCGTGGTGCAGGCTTGGTGCGCAGGATGCTGCCCTGCCCTCGCGGAGGGCAGGGCAGAAAAATTTGGTGCGCCAGATTGGTGCCTTGGTGCGCTGCTGGTGCTGCCGAATGTTGCTTTGGTGCGCCAGATTTGTGCGCTGGCCGTGCCACAACAAAATGCTGCCCTGCCCTCCAAAATAAAGTCCCGCGTTCGAAACTTGGATGCTACACACGCTACC
>NC_029772.3:55986698-55989004 GCF_000817695.3 Arachis duranensis | reverse complement strand
TTTGGTGTGGGAACACCAAACTTAATTGTTTGCCACTGCCTCTTATGCAACAATTTTAACCATATGTGAAACCTTGTGTCCTTGCTAAAGGTCAATGAAATTAGAGCTAGAAAGCAATTAAACAGTTGAATAATGTGTTTGATTGCTTGGAGCTAGCATCATGCAAGAGGTGAGAATGTGTTTTTAAATGATATCTTTGGTGGAACACCAAACTTAGAATCTTTCATTCTCCCTTAAATTGTTTTGGTGTGCAACACCAAACTTAGCTCCTTGTGATCCATACCAATTATTCAACATTTTTATTGAAAAAGTTATGAAAGAAAACTACCTCAGGTTGGGTTGCCTCCCAACAAGCGCTCTTTTATTGTCACTAGCTTGACATTCCTCATTTTGCTACTCATGAAGATTGAAAATCACAGTTCTTTGTCCAATGTTTTCTTACTTCCCTCTATGATCTTTTTCCATCCTTCCTTCTTTACAGCATCTTCATTGTTAGTTAGTTTATCTTCAGTCTCACTTATTTCTATAAAATGCTTCACCAGTTGAGCTATTTGTCCCTCAATTCCTCTGATTAAAATCTCTTGGTTCTTTGTTGTCTCCTCTTGGTGTTTCATCATTCTCTCCATTAAGATCTCTAAGTTAGTGATCCTCTGAGAGTCTTGTGAGATTGGTTGATTGTGGGATGTTAAAGGTTGAAAGATTGGGTATTGTGGTGGCATGTAGTGGTTGTTGTTATTATAAAGGTGTTTTTGTTGGTTTGTGAAGCTGGGGTTGTTATAGTTGAAGTCCCTTGTGTTGTGATTTTGGTACTCGTTCCTTCTCCAGTTGGGATGAGTTTGTGAATGTCGATGTTGTGAGTATTGGCTTTGAGTGGTATTAGTGGGTGAGTGATGTTGATTGTTTGTGATTATGGAGTTTCCCTGGTTGAAACTTCCTTGTTCTTGATGTTGAGACTCCCTCATTCTCAGATAAGAATGGGGTCTCCATGGTGGAAATTTGGCATTTACTGCAGCAGACTGCAGACAATCAACTTTTCTATCTCTCAGCTCCATGTTTTGCTGTGTTTGATGGTGCATTTGTTTGTTTAAGTCCTTGAACGCATTCACCCCTTCAACATTCATCGCTTCTTTTTCTGAGGTTGCGATTTTTTGTTTCTCAAATGAGTTTTGGTTGTTGACTCCTTTGTCATTGAAATCTGCAATTCCCTGGGCAGTTGTTGTTGCTTTGAGTAGGCCATCTGAGAAGTAGTCCACTGCTTTTCTTGTTTCTGGGGTTAGTCCTTCATAAAAAGCTCGGAAGTCCACTTTATCAGTCGCTTTCTTGTATCTTTCCCAGGCCTTGAAGAGTGGTTCTTCGTCCCCTTGTGTAAATAGATGTTCCTCCTCTTTCAGCTGTATGATCTGTCTGGATGAGGTGAATTTGGCCAGAAATTTGGTGACCAAATCATCCCAACTAGTGATACTTCCTTGGGGAAAAGTTTCAAACCATTGTGCAGCTTCACCCTTTAATGAGAAAGGGAATAACAGGATCTTGTAAGTGTCATGATCTTGACCATCGGTTTTGGCTGCATTACAGGTTCTCAGAAAAGTAGATATGTGCTGTTGAGGATCTTCCAATGGATTTCCGTCATAAGAACAATTGTTATTGATGAGTGTAATGAGTGGTGGCTTCATGTCATGATACTCCTTGTTTATTGAAACTTGATTTCCTGTGGTATGCAAACAAACAGGAGGAACAAACGGCCACATGCTTGAGAATTAAGTGAAGTTAGTTAAAATAAAATGTTAGTGAATTGATGGAGGCAATTTCTCAAACAGTTAGTGTGTTAGTCCAAATTAAAATAACAGAAAAAAATGCTTGATCTAGATCTCCACTTCACTTAATCATTGTCAATCTATTTCAATCCCCGGCAACGGCGCCAAAAACTTGATGTGTGGAAAACGATCCAACACAAAACTCACCGGCAAGTGTACCGGGTCGCATCAAGTAATAATAACTCACATGAGTGAGGTCGATCCCACAGGGATTGAAGGATTGAGCAATTTTAGTTTAGTGATTGATTTAGTCAAGCGGATCAAGTTTTGGTTGAGTGGGTTGTATTTAACATAAGCTAAACTGCTTGGAATATAAAGGGAGAAGGGAGAATGCAGTAAATTAAAGAACAGGAAAATAAACTTGCTGAATCTTAAAGAACAAGAAAGTAAATGACTGAAACTTAAAGTGCAAGAAATATAAATTGCAGTAATTTAAAATGCAAGTAATATAGATTGCTTGAATGTAAAAGGGATTTGAGGACTGGGATTTCA
>NC_029772.3:55912189-55985414 GCF_000817695.3 Arachis duranensis | reverse complement strand
ATGCTGCCCTGCCCTCGCGGAGGGCAGGGCAGAAAAAGTTGGTGCGCCATAATTGTGCTGTGGTGCGCTGCTGGTGCTGCCAGAATCGTGCCTTGGTGCGCCAGATTCATGCCACAACAAAATGCTCGCGGAGGGCAGGGCAGTGTTTCCACTTTGACGTCCCGAGTTCGAAACTTGGATGTTACACACGCTACCCATTTTCCTTGGCTTTCTTGGTACCAAAGTGAGGCTTAATTCCTTGCTTCCTCATGGTCCCGTGTTCAACTCTTGTGGCAAGCATTGTAGGCATTTTCCTTTGTTTTCTTCCCTTGGTGAGCCCGATACTGCCCTTGTGGAGGGCAGGGCAAGGTTTTGTTCTTCTTGATTCCAAGGCACAAATTTGTGCTCTGCCCTTGTAGTGGGCAGGGCAGAGTTGCCTTTCATGCTTTGTTCCCTTATGTTGCCCTCCTAGAGGGCAGTGTGCTCTTGTGGAGGGCAATGCTTGCCTCCCCTCTTTACATGCGGCACACTTCTCCTTCCTTTGACCACGTTTTCTTAGGCCACGCTTTTCTCTTTTATTCTTTTCTTCACCTACATTAAACCAAAACAACCACTCCAAGTATCACTAAATTCACAAGGCTTATAAATCAATTAAAATTCAATTAAAATTAGCTTAAACCTTATGAGTTAACATTAATTTCATGGTGGTTGTTTGATTTAAAGAAGTTATGCATTTTCACTCCAAATCACTTACTTAGGATGCAAGAAAGTGCATAAAGACTAATAAAACAAGTGAAATTAGCTTGAAAAATGGGTATATGATGACTTGTCATCAGTAACAGTGCCCAAATATCTAACATGTAATGTCTTAGGAGAGTCGAAGACAATCCTAGAACTTCCAATTCATAACCAAAGCATATAAATATACTAAACCATGAGAAATGAACATAGGTGACTAACTTAAGGATCTTCTGTCTAACTAATATCCCCTTTCCAAATCCTTCGAACCTCCCAACCGCCAACAATAACTTGATATGCAAACACAATTATTTCACACAAGGAAATGCACAAGTAGGAAGCAGATATAACAGTTAGGCAATTAGCAAGTAATGATGCAATCAATTAGGCATTTCAAACAAATCACATATAATGCAAATGATGTATGCCTGTCCTAGTGGCTGATGAGTCTCATCTATCGATTATAAAGCCAACCCAACAAGTTCTGGTAGCTAACCATTGCAATAAAGTGATCAATTATTGGCTGTGAATGAACAAGGGGGTGTGATTTGATGAAAGGGCAAGAAAATAAATGGTAACAAAAGTAAAGGAAACAACTAAATGAAGCAAGTAATAAAGAGAGACATTCATGACAAGGATTGAGAATATAGGCTTTCTATCCTAGTCGCTAATCTTAACAATAATTAACAAGAATTTATCTTATTTCATCATCTCTAACAATGAAAGAATGTATAATGTTACCTTCACACAAAAGAGAGTCAAATAAAACTAGTTAATCTCAATCCAAAGTCCTAATCAACTTACTAATTAAATTAGCAAGAGATTAGAGTCAATGAAGACAATATTAACTAACAACTCTAGATCACCAATCTAAATTGGGTATTAATGACTCAAGATTGCCTAATTTCTCTTTCCAAGCCATCACCAATCTAAATTGGGTATTAATGACTCAAGATTGCCTAATTTCTCTTTCCAAGCCAAGAATGCTCAAAAAGCTACTCTAACATCCAACCAAGCATTTTGTCAAACACTTGGAAGGTATAAAAGAAAAGCATAATAAATTGCAAGGAAAGATAAATTCTACAACTACCCAATGCAAGAAAAGTAAGATCAACAACTCAATTCAACAATAAAAGATACATAAAACATAAATTACATTAAAAGAAATCCAAATCCAACATGAGCATGCATAAAACTAAAAAGAGACATAAAAGAAAAATTAACATTACAAACTAAGAGAATGAAAGTATAAGAACAAGAAATTACAAGGAAAACTAAAGGAAAACAAGAATTGAACCCTAGATCTAAGATGCAAAACACCCTAAGAACCCTAATTCTTGAGAGAAGAGGGAGCTTCTCTCTCTAGAAAACTAACCTACATGATGCTAATTCTACAACTGATTGCTCCCTTTTTGTCCAATCTTGAATTATGCATGAAATAGCCTCAAGAATGAGTTGGATTTGGACCTAAGAAGCTCATAAATCGCCCCAAGCATTTTCACTTTAATGAGGTCATGTGCGTGCTATGACGCGTACGCATGGATCACGCGTATGCGTCACTTGGCTTTTTCTTCTCATGCGTACGCGTTATGTCACACGTACGCGTCGCTTGGCAACCTCATCTTCACACGTGCGCGTCGATGTATGCACTCCAAATCCTTGTTTTTCCATGAGTTCTCCACTTTGCATGCTTTTCTCTTCACTTCTTCCATCCAATACTTGCCTTATGAACCTGAAATCACTCAAAAAATATGAAGGCATCGAATAGAATTAAAGTGAATTAAATCTAACTATTTTAAGGCCCAAAAAGCATGTTTTTACATTTAAGCACAAATTAAGGGAGAATTACAAAACCATCCTATTTCATTGAATAAATGTGAGATAAGTTGATAAAATCCCCCCAAATTAAGCACAAGATAAACCACAAATTTCGAGTTTATCACGAGCTCACCCGAAACTTTCAGAGTGTCCAGCCACACTTATGACATAGGGTTAGCAGAGTATCGAGTCTCCACCTGGAGCATGTGGTGCCTAGCCACTGCTTTCACCAAGGGAAACTCGTATCTCAGATAGGTGGAGTGCAACAATCACAATATCAATAATTCAGCATATATGCATTTATTCTTAGCCATACATTATCATTCATCTCAGCCATCCGGCTTAAAATCATAATTCATTATCAACCATAAACCATCATCACACACAGCCATTCGGCTCATATCATACTCAGCCATTCAGCTCATATCATACACAGCACTCCACCATCCTTCTCAACAACTCATATCCTCATCTTTAGTCAAAACTCCTTATTATATCCCCTTTCTTCATCCATAAGTTATCCCTTTCCCTAGCTTTCTCTCAATCACTAGGCATTTTATATTGATTTCAGATTTAAAGGATGAAAATGGGGGTTTATAAGCTTGAAACAGTTTTTTGGAAGGTTACAAGTTCGTTAGGAAGGTGAAATACTTGAAAACAAAGGTTTTATAAGGAAATAGGGTCGTGTGCGTGCGTATGCCCAGAAGTATTTTCAGAAAGCAAAATTCTCATTGTTGAGTGTGCGCAGGGTGTGCTAGCGCCATCAACAGAACGTCCTTCCCAACATGTGTGTACGCACAAGGCTGTGCGCATGCACAGCTTGCAAAACCTTATTGATTGTGTGCGCACATAGGGCGTGCTAACGCCCCCAGCAGCAGCCACTTTCCTGTGTGTGCATATGCACAAGTGTGTGCGTGCACACAGGTTCCAAAATCTACAGGGTGTACGTGTGCACAGGGCTGTGCATGCGCACACAAAATAGAAATCACAAATTCTGCAGAATTTGCAGAATTCATATTTCAGGCCCAAACTTTCAACGATCTTATCTCCTTCCACAAAATTCAGATTTTCACCAAATTTAAACCATTTTTAAAGCTTGCGAAATTATCTTTCATTTGATATAAAAAGCACCAAATTCCAAAAACAATCACTCAAGATATAATCCGTTGAAGTTATTAAAATTTCATTTTTACCAAAGTTCATAAACTCGCAATTTTCCAAAACATACACCTCTAACTTCATTCAAAACCAACCAAAACACAACCATTCAACATCAAGCATTTTCAAACTCTCATTCAATGATTCAATTCATGATCAACATTCCATATCACAATTTCCAACCAAATATTCAAGTTCATCAATCACCATATATATACACATATCAATATCACACTCCAATCATGCTCATCAACAAGAGCCTCAACCATATCATCAATTAAATATATTGAGACTTCAACAAGATTGTGCAGGTGGAGGGGAGAAAGGATGTTGTCAGATTAACAGAATTTTAGTAAGAATTGATAAAAGAAGATATGCAACTGGTGGACTTTCGCTTAGCGATCTTACAATTGGATTGACAGAGGTTTAGTAAGATTGGAGTGGTTGAAGATATTTTCCCGAGTACAAAATCATTTTTAACCTTTCTATTTGCTTGTTGTTGCTCTTATAAGAAGGAGGAGCACAAATATAGTTGATGAGTTTCCTTGCAATTTTTTTCTCTTTTTTAACCTTTCTATTTGCTTGTTGTTGCTCTTCCTCCACTTATTGTGTTGAGCTCTTTTGTTAAAAAATATATATATTAATCCATATCACATACAACATTACATGATTTACCAACAATTATCACCACTCACAATCATTCCACCATTATTCATATATTCAACTCAATCCAATTCATCCAATAACTACATCAACATTTCAAAATCCTATCCTAGGGTCACTAGCCTAAGTTTTCACAACCACATTACATTTTAGATACAGAAAACTAAAACCATACCTTGGTCGATTTTCGTTCAACCCGAAACACTTCCAAATTCAACCTTCAAGGTACCAAAACACCACCAACAGATTTTCAAGCTTATTGCTCCACTCCAATGCCTTTCAAAACCATCAATCAAGTTCCAATACACACATATATACTACCTAAGCCACAATACCACACCCAAACACAATAACTCAGTCACTAAATCACAAAATTCCAACTGTTTAGCTTAGGGTTGAGAATCTCACCTTATCCAAGGATCAAAGAGGCAAGACTAAGCCTTCCTTTCAAGTTAATTGGATCCTATAACATCAAAACTAAAAAATCTCAACACTTTTCACCCAAAATTTTTGAAATTAAGGGCTGGGAATTCAAAGAAGAAATCGTGGCTTACCTCAAGAATAAATATGTGGATTTTATAGAGCTCGAGGTTTTTTGTTTTCCCCCTCTCCCTTTCTATTTCAGCGTGTGTGTTGTTTGAGGAGAGAGAGTGCTGAGCTCTCTAATTAAATGAGAGCTTGGCTGGGCTTTGGGCCACATGGGTCCAGTTGACTCGGTTTGGCCCGTTCGGCCCAATCTTGGACCGATTTCTTTAAAATTAGTGTCAAAATTCTCGTTTTAATTTTTTCTATTATATTAAACAATAAAAATCTCATTTCTTATTTTCTAGAATATATTTTAATTTATGGGTTATTTAGTTATTAATTAACTGAGTTTTACATGTGCACCCTATTTATAATGATCATGGGAGTTTGTTGAGAATCTGTTGAAATGAGGGATTGGCAGAATTTACCTTATCTCAGACTACAAAGGGTTGTCAATTATGGAATTAGGGAGGATTGCAGACTGATCCTTGCCTTTTCTTTAGGTTAGATGGTCTTCTCTAAGATGGGCCTGTGAGATGAGCTGAGTTAGTGCATTTTAGTAGGAAATCAGAGGTCTTGGTTTGAAAGAAATATCATAAAACAGAATATTTACTATAAATTAAAAAATAATTTTTATATTTTATTATATTAAATGAAAATTTAATTTTAATACAATGTCAGAATATAATGACACATCAATAAAAATAACTACGTTTTAAATTAACCACTTAAATAATCATTCAAAAAAATTTATGTGATTAGACAATTATATAAAATATTTTATATTGTTAGTATCTCAAAATTAAACTCATTAAATATATAAATAATTGTTACTTTTTTTATTAAATGCAACTAAATTAAAAATAGTGAATGATAAGGTAGTAGTGAAACAAAAGGTAAAATAGTAAGTAGATGTACGTGTTAGTGGTCAAATTAGTCCTTGAAAGATGGATTGTTTTTTAAATTCGTCTCTGAAAGATTTTATTAATCAAATTCGTCATTCAAAAATTACAAATTAATCATATTTTTCCCTCCTTCACTCTATTAATAATTTTCATCAACGATTGATTGTATGGAACATTAACTAACAGGCATAAATGATACTTGATCCATTTTTTCAATTACATAAATTTAAATTCCAATATAATTTAAGACTAATGATACGAAAAAGAGATAAACAAAATGACATGAATTGAAATTCAATAAGAAAGATACATTAAAATTAAATAGAGACAAAAAAGATACGATAAAATTGAATACAAAGAGAATCACCCTACTTTCTATCCAATTTCTTAATGCAACAAGAAAAGGACTCTTCAACCTAACTTGTCCACATCATAATTTAGGAATTAAATCGAATAGGCTCCTCAACCTTCTACCAAATTTCTAATAGTAAAAGTAAAAACACTAGAAAAAATATCTTTTTTGAGAAGTTATAATTTACATCTTTTTTTAAAAGATCTTTTTTCTTTAAAAAAAAAAGATATTTTTCACATAATAAATGAACAAAAAAGTACTTATCTTATTTTATCTAAATATAATTGATAAATAAAAAGATCTTTTTACATGAGATATCCAAACATAAAATCACTTTTACTTTTGTAAAAGATCTTTCTTGAGAATGGTGCCCAAACAAGCCCTTAATACTACGACTACAATAACTAAGGAAGTATTTATAACCTCTTATTAGGTTAAACAAAGAAAATTCTAAAGCCTACAAACATAAAGCCCAATCTAGTAACTAAATAAACAAAAATTAAAATACATCAAAATAAACTAATAACTTTTAAATAATATTTAATCTCTTCATATCACGAACATTTGAAGCAGGCAGTGACGGATCCAGAAAATTTTGTGAGTGGGGGCAATATATATATATATGATAATAATTTTTATAATTATACTTTGTTATTATAAAATATAATTAGGCTTTAAATTATCTAACTAACAAATTAGAATACTAAAATAATAATTTAAATAATAATTATAAAAATTAAATTTCATTTTTTTAGCTTTTATATTTTGAAAAGATTAGGTAATTTTTTATTCTCAATACAATCAAATATCTCTTTTTTTATATATGTCGTTAAATAATCATTTAAAATTCATCTCTCATGTGATTTATATTTAAAAAAGTTTTTTTAATTGACGTTGTTTCATAAAAAACTAAAGTTAATTTGAAAAAAACACTAATGAATAAACAGTATTTATTTTTATTTTTATTTTATTATTATTATTTATTTAACCATCTTTTTATTTAATAGTCAATATAAAAAAAGTCCCAAAAAACTAGATATAAATTAAATATATTCTAAAAAAAGAGTTTAGATATCATATTTTGATGTTCTTTTTTGTAAATAATATTAAAAAAATAAATTTTTTTTATTCTTAAAAATTTATAATTTTATGTCAAGTGAATTGTTTAAAAATTTTTCAATTGTGAATGACTAAATTTTTTTGAAAAATAAAAAAAAATTTAGAGATCAAGTTTTGTTCTAAATATTTTTATAGATCTTCTAAATATTTATTTAAATGTTGACAAAACAATTTAAGATTAAACAGACATGTCATTGGTTAAATATGAAGATTTTTTTATCACTTTTAATAAATATATTATTCATTAGTTATTTTTATTGCAATTTTCAAATTATTTAGGAAATATTTTTGTCTGCGCTTGAATTTTTAGATATTAAATTAGTAATTATTTTTATTTTGAACAAATAATCAAATATATATATATATATAAACACACACATGGCACAATAGTGATATTCACTAAGCATATAAACAGATTTTTTCAAATTTTAAATTTATTTACTAATTATAATTATAAAATAACAAATATATACTTATTTCACTCGTTCTTTTTTAAAAATTATTGTAAGAAATTCATTTAAATATTGAATTACCATTTGTTTCTACATAATTGAAGTTGATGAATGAAGTTCAATCATAGTGCGGTCAAATTTAATTATATAGTGGGGGCAAATAAATTTTATTATTATGTATTAGTTAAAAAAAATTTTAAATTTCACTAGAGGCACTTGCCCCCACACCCATGAACTTGAATCCGTCCTTGGAAGCATGTATCATTCTCCTCCTCTTTAAAAGAAATTTGTCCTTGAATCTTGTAGATAGAAAAATATTATATGAAAAAGGACAAATATAAAAAAGATATTTTTTGTGTTTTTTTCTTTTTTTTTTAAACTGTATGCTCTTTTATTTTTTTTTAAATATAAAAGCAACAAGAACGATAAGATAATAATAAAATACAAACAAAAAAGACAATAACATAAAGAAGAATGTGAGAGATACTTGACTCCTTCTTTTATGTTTTTTTGATACAAGAACAAACATAAATTAATAAGTATTAATCTAATACCTGAATTCTGATACCAAATGATACAAAAAAATGATAAACAAAATGACACAAATTGAAATTGAATAAGATATATTAAAATTGAAATAAAAATAAAAAAAGATAGATTGAAATTGATTATAAAGAGAATCACTCTACTTTCTATCCTATTTTTTGATAAAACAAGAAAGCGACTCCTCAACCTAACTTGTCCACATCATAGTTTGAAAATTGAATCGAACGGACTCCTTAACTTTCTACCTAATTTCTCGTGCAACAAGATATGAACTCACGCAACCTCACTTGTCCACACCATAGTTTAATCACGAAACCAAAAAGTGGTTTAGCACCTCTAATTACTCACTGAGTGATAATAGGTAGCCAAAAAATAATTACAATATAGAAATGTCACATAAAAATTTTCATTCTCTTGATAAGCAAGTGACATACACCTCCTTATCACTTATCCTCCTTATCGCCTACTATTTTGCTACATGTTTGGAATCATTAATGTTATTTCCAAAATCAATTTCAATTTCTCCCAAATCAAATACCTAACATCTCTCAATCACATTATTATCCATTAAAATACAATAATTCTCTGCAAAAAATATGAAAATTAAATTAAAAATTTTAACAATTTCTACCTCCGACTCTGACTTTACATCACAATAATTGCTCTTCTACATAGTTTAATTTTTGGAGGGAGAAACAGAGAGAAGGGAGTTCGATTGTTTATTTTCTTAGAGTTTTTAGTAATTCTCTGAGTGTGACATGGGTGTTATGGGTATTGCATAAAGGGATTACAATGTGTATGGACTATGGAGGGGTCTTAGTGAAACGGCGTCGTTTTGGTGTGAGAGGACTAATATGTCCTGTTTTGAAAAGCTACATGCCACGTGTGCTCCCGTAACGGCCAGGTCAGCGCCACGGGAGCCACGTCAGCGTTTTCCATTGAGTCTAACGGAGTCACTTCAACAGAGGGGTCAATTTGTCCGCGTTTTGGAAGGGTCAGAGACATGAATGTATTTTCCAATCCTTGAGGACGAAAATGTCCGCGAAAAAAAAGGTCAGGGACCTATTTGTCCTTTACTCTAAAAAGTTTTAACAACTTCTACTATACAACTTATATTTTATATATAGACTATTAAAAAATAAAACATAAAATATAAACAAAAATTAAAAAATAAATTTTTAAAAATAATTATTAACTCGTTATATTAAAATCAATAAATAAGCATACATATGAATATTAAATCAAAATATTAAAATAATTAAAATCATTATCTATTAGTGCACATACGAGATAATTTAAAAAAATACAATAAGACGTATAGTTTAAAATTTGATAATATTAATTATAAATATCATAAGTATGAAATTATAAATATTATAAGTATAAATTATGGATGTTATTAACATGAAATTATGAATGTTATGTGTATAAATTTATGGATGTTATGAGTAAATTTATCAATTGAATAAATTAATTTAAGAATTTGATATTTTTTAAATTCAATTATGATAAAATTTAAAAATATTTGTGTTAACTTTATAGTTACTTATGCAATAACTAAAAAATGATATGTGCATGGATATAATATGTAATAAATATGAATTTAATTTTTAGATGTTAGTTGTATGTAATTATGGATGTTATCTATACGAACATATAAATGTTATGTATATGAACTTAGTTAGTACAATATAATTATAAATACATATAAAAGCACAAAAAAAAATTAAATCAGTTTTTTACTATACCTCATCAAAGCTAGTGCGGTTTTTCATATTCTCGAAAATTGGTTGACTGACAACAACTTTGTCGAGTGAGTCCGTTGTTCAAATTCTTCATCAACACCTTCTATTATAGGTACCGTATTAAGGTCAAATTCAAATGCCATACTATTTGCAATGATAAACGCGACTTTCTGTAAAATTCCTTCGCTTATACACTATTATGCTTGCAATGATATTAGAGTCGTGATTTTTGAATGATCGTAATCAAATTAATAAAATGTATATTTTACAAAAAATCAAGTACAATTAAATGCCTTAACGGAAACAAAGAATTAATGATTTTTCCGTATCTCCATTCATTGATATTAAATACCTTAAAGAAACAAAGAATCAAGTGCAATTAACTCAATTAATATATATTATCATTACCGTCTATTCTTATTATTATTATTATTATTATTATTTAATGTATTCTTAAATATAAAAATTAAATTATAAAAAAATATTAAGTATTAATTACAAGAATGCCTAATAGTAAGAGATATGATATTATAATTAATATCATTAATAAGTAGAGTTGATAAGAATATGATAAGTGGAATGATAAGAGAATGGGACAAAAAAAATAAAACTGTTATTAAGTAATGTAAATGAAATAAATTATGAAAAATTTTGGCTAATTATGGTTGAAAGTTTTTTGTTACCAAACTTTTTCCTTACTCAATACTATAACTGCAATAGCTAAGGAGGTATTTATAACATCTTATTAGGTTAAAATAAAGAAATTTCTAAAGTCCACAAATATAAAGGCTAATCTAATAATTAAATAGACAAAAATTAAAATATATCAAAATAAATTAAGAACTTTTAAATAATATTTAATCTTTTTAAATCATAAATATTTAAAGTACATATCAATTAAATTGAATAAATATAATTAATTTATAATCTTTAAAAAATAGGCCATGGATTCTTTACTCCCAGTTTTATGTGGGAGTACCATTAACCTATCTAAAAAATATTTATAAATTGAACTCCATTTTTTTTAGAAAAAACTAATAATTAAAATTTTGCTTCTTTGGTTTTGTGTTTTACACTTTTTCCCTTTCCTTTCAACCATAGTTTCAGAGATGAGATGTGTCTCTGCTAAGATTTTTTACTAATGCTTTTGTTCTTCTCCCATCTCTGCAACTACCAGTTTATCACTGTTGCTATCGCTGCTTGCACTCAGCACCGCCACCGCCACTTCTACTGTCGTCACATCACACTTTTAAGTCATTCTGTTTTAATGCTTTTTCTATGGCAATTCTTGTGAATTTGGAGGTTTTTCTACTGTCTTTGCACCACAGTTTTTATTCATAAGATTATAACATCTAATGCCAAAGCATAGATTCAAAAGAAAACAATGGCATGGCCATAGAAAGCAAATGATCAAGAAGGATCAGAGGCAAAGGATGTCTATGGTGCTGTGCCTTTCTTGTCAAATGATCATCAAGAAAATCAGCCAGTTAATCAGAAGCAAGAACGCCAAAAATGTGAAAGGAATTGCCCTAGTAACAATGAGGCTTCAGAATCCTGGTCCTTATCCATCAATATTAATAGCACAAGTAGTTCTAGCAGCTGTGGAAGTGCCGAAAGTTGTTCTATCAATAATAAAGTAGATGTGGACACTGATAGCTTAGATTATAAAATTTTGTGGGAAGACCTGACTATTGGTGAACAAATTGGACAAGGTAGTCATGCTCTTAACTAAAGCATTTATTTGTTAATAATCAGTTAGAGAATAAGTTTTCAACATTCTTGAGAAAAAAATTATTTGACAATATGCATGCTTTAATAAAAGAACTAGTATTTACCAGAAAGAATCTTGACATGTTAACTATAATTGGACTTGTTATGTTTGAGTTGGTTGATTCTTTATGAATTTCTGGTCATTTTTATATAGCACCTACTTGCATTTTGCATTCTTATACTTTACCTGTTTACCACTTTAATTTTTAATTGCAGGTTCCTGTGAAACTGTATATCATGCTCTGTGGTATGGATCAATATGTATTTTTCTCTTTTTGTAGTTTATGGTTTTGATACATACATAATGCATTATTCTGGGACCTAATAATGTAGAAGAACTTAAGATATCAACAACAATTTTCTTTTTAGAATTTGCAACTAGAAGGTCTTTTAATGTGTGAACTAAGCATTATTAAGTTAAGGGATTACAGCATTTCTAGAAGGATTGTAAAATGGGAGATTGCTAAACTTTTGATGGTGATTGGGTTAGTCATTTTATTTTTCTTTAGTGACACCATAATATTTTTTCAATTCATTGGTGGTGATGCTTGTAATTGAGTCTTTTTCAATTGGATTTGATTATTCCCACGGTCCCCAAAAAATATATATATGTAGTCTTTCTATGCAAAAAGTTTGCACCACTACTTAAAAGTTGTTCAGCAGATAATGAAACCAAAAGGGAAAGAAAAATAGTTTTCATTTGACTAGATAGATTAGAAGAAGAAAGTTTGTCATCTTTATAAAAATGTTATTACCTTCATTTTCATTTTTTTCATCGGTGGGAGCTTTCCTTACAGCATTTGCTTTTTGCAATAGCAAAGTTTGTCATATGCTATCTACTGTGATCATGAGCAGTATCATTATTTTTTCACTACAATTTGTTTTCAATTTTAAGAGGAACATGTGTTTATCTTCTGTAGGGACCCACTATAAGTCCTATTTTTTGCAAACGGGATGGGAAGGTAATAGCAAACTACTATGCCATATATGTGTACTGAAGAAGGCACTATACAAGTCTATACATCAGCTGAGAGCAGTGAGTTTTTACATTATTTTCAAAGCATCTGTCTTGGATTTCATATGAAGCCTTGTTATTTTGAATGACTCGAGTCCAAATAACCCAATTATATTTGGTTTGGGATAAAATGTTAGTCTACATTATGTATTACTATCACTAGCAGTGGCCAGCATTACTACATGGACTTGGCATAAAATAATGACTGTGAATTTCCTTTCATATATGATTTTCATACTCATTTTCATGTTGATTACATTCGTTTAATGCAGATTGGTGGCAGTGGCATTCTTATATCACCCCTGACCTACATTTTTTATGAGAAAACACCAAGATGGCGCTAGCTACTTTCTGAACTTGGACTGTAGCCATTTATAATCAATGGATGAAACCTTTTTCATATACTATGGACGCAGAAGTGCATCGACTTTGATAAAAGTTGCAAAGTACACCTCTGTTTAGAATTAGAAACTAAAAATGCATTTCTTAATCTTCATTGATAGCAACTTCTGGATTGATATTGGTTGCAAGTTTTGTAGCGAGCAAGCCTGTATTTTCCTCTTTTTTGTCTCTCTTTGGCACTTGTTAATAATATGGATAAAGAAGTAAGTTCGTTTTCTTGGTAGCCTTTGTTTTCGTTTACTTCTTTAGTTGAAAAAGTGTAGTTGAAGTTGAAGGTTCAATTGTTATGAAATATAGCTTTGGTGTTGTATTTTTAAACTTGCTATTATATTTCTTCACAATGGCTTAAGATAGATCAATTATATCTTATAAATTCAGGATATGTTTGAACTTTGCTCTTGTTCATTTTTTGGATTAAGTTATACTGTATCTATCATACTCAATAATAATTAGTTACGATAATATATAGGTTACTAATAACTTATATTAACTGATAAAGTAAAGGAAATTAATAATATAGAATTGTAATATGTAGAAGAAGGATAAATTAGTATATAAAATAATGAAAAATAGCTTAATAATTTGTCTTTCAAAGAAAATAGTAAAAATATCTAAAAAGATAATTCTTCACTTCCAAATATCTTCATGGTTTGCTTCCACTTTGTTCCTATATTTTCAAGCATTCTGTTGGATTACGAGACACAAATCGTTGTACTCCTCTAAAACCAGATTCACGGCAAGTCTTATTCGTGTGGAGTCGTTAATCTGATTAGAGCAGCAATAATATAATTCTAATTAGAAGTGTGTTGAAAAAATTAAGTTAAAAATACTTTGTTATAAATATTACCTGAATATTGAAGTCATCTTGTAAAGTACATTCTCTCATCCAACTAGTCACCCAAACTCCGCTATCATTCCTAAGATATAAAGCATTCAACAAATAGTTATTATATACATATAAGATATAAACTATTGAACCTGTTATGATATTCAAAAAAAATTGAGAAGACTTACGATCTATTTTTCTGAGTGAGTAGGCCAAAATGTGTGATAGATCAAAAAGTGAAACAATCTACAACTTTAGACTTATAATCATAAAAAATATGATCATCTAACCTTACCTCTAAATAAGTTACCTATACAACAGTGAATTCATGACCAAAAAATTAAAAAAAATTGAATTATACATGATTTAAATTGACTAAAAGTACTAGTTACAACAAACGGTTATTTAAATTGTTAAATTGTTAAGCGATTCTAGTGATTGAGTACTGATTTAGAACAAATAATTACCACCTTAATTGCATTTCTTTTGCATTGTTGATGTTTTTCGACACAAGGCAGTGAATCCAATAAGATTAGGCGACGACTCGTAAAGTCAACAATAACCAAATACCAAGGTACTTCCTCATAGATAGGGATAAAAACCTGCAATTAACCTTAAACCATTATAAATATTAGGAAAATAAAATAATATATTAATAGAAAATAAATTGGTCACTTGTAGCCTAATGATGTGGCTAACTTTCAATGACATATAAGCTCCAAAGAAATCAAAGAGAACCTCGGCCGATTTGTATTTGTCGCTTAAAGCATATCACTGCAAATACAAAAATAATTGTTAAATAAAAATATGTTTTCAATTTAACAACTATTTTGAATTGATAATTTAATTATAAACTTTACTCATGTGAGTACATGGCATGATTTAGTTTAGAAAAAATAACTTTTTTATAAATTAGTATATCCAATCAAACTATTAGACAAAAATATTAACTAATAATTTAGAAATATTATTGGGATAAATTTACTACAAAATATTCAGGCATGAACCAGCAAATTGGATCTTCATTCCTACCTCGAAATACACGTGTCATCATAAGTACAACCAGGTTTATAATCTACAGTATGTTAAATTTATATGTAAAACATGTTTATAGGTAAAATACAAATCACAAAAATATAATTACAAGAAAAAGTATAATATGTAATGACTTCTATACTTACTCATGATTCGACACATTTCTCTAGCACAAGACATCTAAATATACTTTTATAACCTTTTTCATCTGAGATTACCAACTCTTTAGAACTGCCAAAGTCATAAAATGGTTAGCTAGGAGAATCATAAAATTTTTAAAGTATTATATATTACACATAATCATAAATTACATGTACGGATCTAACGTATCCGAAAAAATATAGGCTGCAATATCAGCTTGAGAATCGATTAACATCATCGAAGATGTAGGCCTCAAATGCAATAAGTGTCCACCACTGTAGTTAAAAAAATAGTTTTAAGATTAAACTAAAAAATAAAGGAAAGAGAAAAAAAGTAAAAGAAAGAAGAAAAAAATAAATTTACCTTTGGCAGTACTACTTCTACTCTAACATGTGGTTGTCCATTAGGTGGAGTTGTTGCTTCATGGGTGATATCTGATTGGAATAACTTTTTGGGTTGTATTGGTAAGATACTAGTAAGATCACTACTAGTTTTTGTACTTTCTGAAGATTGCACAACTGCAGTAGAATCCAATATCGAACTACTATTTGTGGAAGTTATCTGTTGTGCCATGATCACATCAATCTTTTAGTGTAGAATATGAATTATTGATTCTAATTTTTCTATCCTTTTTGTTAGATCGTTAAACATATTCTTGACCTGCATATTTTTCATCATAATAATCTTTTACTACTCACTCAAATAGTATTTTGTCTTGTATTGTACCATATAATCCCTTAGGATGAATATATAGCAAATTCGGTTATAAAAGATAAGATAAGATAAAAATAATAAAAAAATTTAAAATATTTTTTTGTATCTTTTTTTTTTTAAAAGTTATCTAATTAGAGTAAAGATAAAAAGAAGTTAAGAATAATAAGATTATATAAAATAATCTAATTATATCTTTTTTAAAAAACTAATGTTTAAAATATAACCTCATATTTATTATTATTTTAATATAAAGAAAGATACAAAATTTAGATAGTGAAAAGTAATTAACTTGTATAAATTTTGATTCTTAATTTAAATTTAAATCATAAATTATTGGTTATTATATTTAAATTATTAAAAAAGCATTAGTTGTGTGAAACATAATCTTATTCTTATATATAAACACTCAAGCATAGAACACTATTAACTATCTTTATTAACACTAAAATTACAACCTAGTATAGCAATGGAAGAAAAAGTAGTAGACGATCAAATTGGATCTTTTTCGATAGAAATAATTGAAAATTCTCCGTTGAAGCAAATACTACATGAAATAAAGGTAATATATCCAACTCATGATAAATTACAATGTTATTGATATATACCGATGCTAATTTTATTTTTATAATGTAGTCTATATCCAAGAGAGTTAATGAGATAGAGAAAGCAATGTGAATGGCGAAGAAGTCACTTGATAAGCTAACTACCCTTCAATGTAAAATTGATGAGAATCATCATGAGAAATTCGACAATACGGACCTATATGAGATGAATAATAAATCATGTGGTGATGTAACAAAGAAGAACTATTGTCTGTTACAAGTAAAGTCCGAAAATTGTGTGTTTATGGATTTATCCAACAAAAATAAAGATGTTGAGATTTTGAACAATCTGCCACCATCGTTCTACAAAGGGATGCAAACATGTGCCACTGGAGAAGAAAAGTCGAAGCCAAAGTCAAGATTGGGTTTTCAAACAAATAGCAAAACCTATAAAACTGTGCAAGAACATCTGAGTAAGTTTGTAAGGCAAAAGGACAAATTGGCAAGAGTCAATAATCCACCATCTATCCAAAACATGGCGTTTACACGACCAGCTAAAATGCCAAAACTTGAGCACAAAGTTCAACTATCAAGCAAAATGGCGGAAACTAGAGTACGCAAAGGGCCTTTAACTTTCAGTATAGACAATGCACAATTAACGAGCTCTGAAAAACAACAAAAAATGGCTTTCAAGTCAACTTCTATCCCAAAGGTATTTCATATAGTTAAAAATTATTTATTGGCATAGTATTCAAATATGTATATTGTGGATAACCTCTTTGTTTTATGCAGAATCTTAATTGTTCATTCAAACCACCGCAAGATATGAGGTTGACTGAGGACTTGGTCAATATGACTATGTACATCTTTTCTGCTGATAATGATATAGCGTGAGCATTTTTTTGTTATCTTTTATTTTTAATTTTAGTTATCTGTGTGGCTAACATGGTGGCTTTGTGTTAGAGAGGATTTGGTTCATATTCTCGACACAATTACAACTAGAGAAGATCTGTTCTGTCTCGTACCTGGAAAGCAAGGGGTCTGAACTAATGATAAAGTTGATGGCATTGAAGAACACATCAAATGTTAGCATGACCAAATTAAAGAATGTTTGGTCCCTTCCACCATCATTTGCAATAAGTCAAAATCTTGATTGGCTCATTTTAATTAAGTAAAATAAATAACCATTATGTTCAAACATACCTAGGATGACATGTCATTACATAAAGAGGATCATGACCTACTAAAAAAATATGCACATTATATGCCACTAACCCGTGACCTTCAATTTGTAAGTTCTCATTAATTATTGGAATATTTTTATTATAATAAAAATTACTCAAACTTGTACTTAAACATATTACATCGTATTTGTTATACAGATATATGTCCCCATCAAAGAGAACGATCACTGGTATCTGATGGTAATGAGCATTTCTAACAAAATACTTTATCATTTAGACTCTCACTGTAAGGTTGAAGATGATGAACCACGCAAGCATCATATTAAAAATATAGTAAGTTCACCAAGTATAGAAACAAAGCAAATAATAACATTACTTCGAATAATAAATCACAATATTCTTATTACAGGGAGTGGCTCTTTCTGAAATAATATTTTTAGAGAAGTATGCAAAATGTGGTATACAAGAAATGGTGAGTTTCAAGGGTTGGGAAGTCCGTAGGGCAATAGGTATTCCTAGGTGCACAAATAGGTAATTATTCAAATTATTGGTATATATATATATTGCTTTCGACGGTCTTATGTTGTATTACATGATACGTTTTCACACAGTAATGATTCAGCTGTATGGGTTATGCAATGGATGGATGTGCAACAGGAATTCACTTTTATGGTCCCCCCAAAGGTAACTTTTAACATAGAGAATTTTCCTCTTTAATTATACTAATTCATGTGTTAACGTTTAGTTAAATAAATTACAGCTGCATGAAGAAAAGAGTAGAATGTATTTAGCCTTGGATTTCGTCACCGAAGATTGGAATAAGATACGGGCAGATGTTAACGAAAGGTTTTAATTATGGTGGCTTATGATACACCCATAGCATCTTTACTTAAATTGAAAAGAATTATTCATGTCTTCTTGTTAGACTTACTAAAATAGACAAATTTTTTAATTATGTATTTTTTTATTTCTCTCGATGTGTATCACTTTTTCATTATCCTATTAAGAACTTACTTATAATTCTGAATAAAACTCAAAATCATCAGTGTTATTTACCTCATTTTTTTCAATTTTTTTTATGATGAGCTCTTCTTTATTATAGTTTTTTTATAAAAAAGTTTTTTTTAGTCAAGAATATTTACATTAGTGAAACTAACTCTTTAAAAATACTTTTTTCTTCTAGAAAAGTCAAAATCAAAAGCTGACTGAAAGAGAAGCAATCATTTATCACTTAAACCAACCGGGACTTATTAGCTATTAATCTCATTAATTATTTATGACTGAAGTCTTGCAATAGAATATAATCAATAATGTATACCTATAATTCCAATTAAGCCCTTCTTATTGACTTACAATAACGTCGACAAAAAAGCAAGGCAAACACAAAAAGAACAAATAAAAATTTAGCCATGTAATATGTATACCTATAATTTCAAAAAACCATGCCTTTTTAAGAAAAATGTAGTAAGAATTTCATTCCAATAAGAATAAAAATAAAAATAGTGACACAATTAAAATGATTAAGGCAATACTTCATTATTCTATAATATAGTTTGGTATCTACTTTTATATAATATAAAATTATAAATAAATTTTGGCTTATGTAATTCACACCACTGTACATTTTTGTTTGGCTTTTCCATCTGCTTTGGGTGTTGTAGATCCAGAAGATCATGAATGCCTCTCCGTGTTTCTTGTCACCTGTGAATAACATTTAGCAGAAAGTTTACAAAATCTTCCATTTTTAAAATTTCTGGCCACCTTATTTCAACACTTCATTGCTACTGTACGAAGCATTCTCATCATATACCTACAATATAAGCAATATAATATCATTAGTACTAGCTAATAAGTAGCAATTAAAACTTTGTCATAACTCATTAGTAAAAATACTTACTAGTGAATCATCTTCAATGTTCATGTGATCATCCAAGTCATTATCAAATGTGTCAATTCCACGGCTTTCTAACTATGAAATGCCTCGACGAACATGACAAGTTGTTTGATTGTGGCCCTCCATGCCACACTGTCCACATTGATATTTTCTTTTATTGGACTGTGCAGTACTCTCTTTTGTCCTACATTTTCTTGGTCCCTTGGCATGCTATGTCCCAGATCATTGGTTGCAAGTCTAGTTCCAGAAGCATTCAATTGCACATCATCTCTTATACTATCTACATCATTAACCAACTCTTTTTGTGCAGCATCTTCCTCCTTAAATTGTTTCAACAAATTCATATCTATTTCCCGTGTAAAGATAAATCTCTCGTTATCTTGGCAAGCAAAGTTAGCTAGTTGTCTAAACCAATTCATCAGACAACCATATTGACTTAGTATCAAAGAATCCCAATGAAATTCGACCACATTTTGCAAACCTACTTTGGCAGTCTTGGTCCACCGAGGCAAGACTAATGACCTTGGCAACTCATCTATATCTTCATGCACCAAGACGCAAACTATGTGTTCACAAGGTATGCCAAATGATTCCATTCTCATACATGAATAATTGAATTCCATCTCAATGTCACAAAAGAATACACGCCACATCTTATTTGGCGTTTGGTCCAAACCGACAGAGTAAATCACATAAGAGCCAGTTTGCCTCATATTTATTACCTTCATTGATGCAGCTCGTACAAGGATTGGTTGGAACATATAAAATATTGATAGCGTGTAAACATTGGCAGCACTCCTCTCTAACTGTTGAAAACACATTTGCATACTGGGTCTCTCATTCATAGATGCGAGGTTAGCCTAGACCTCTTTCCACCGAATATGGTCGACATATTGATTAAGGTGTTGAATGAACTCAACCAGATTGTACCTTGAATTGACATACTTTGCAATGATTGAGTTTAATCCCTCACACCGAGAAGTAGTCTGAAAACCAGCAAAAAACTTCCCTTTTATATATGAGGTTGCCCATGAATGTCTCTTTTTATACATATTTAGGACCCAATTCTTGTTTTCGACACCAAATTTCTCAACCATTTCAAACCACTTTTGACGAAATACATCAATTTCATAGTCGCCTAGCATACACTTTTTAAACATAAAGGTAAACTAGGGCTTGCCAATGTTACTTGTTGCCTTGCGAATCAGATGCCATGCATATCATTTATGATGTGCATTAGGAAACTCTTTTTCAATGACGAACTTTATTGATAGATCACCATCCATGATAACTGAAACAGGTGCTTTCCCATTCATTGCCACCTTCAATTGTTATAGCAACCACCTATATGTGTCTTTTTCCTCATCAAAAATTAAAGCAGCAGCAAAAATAATTGTTTGATTGTGATAATTAACACCAGAAAATACCACCAATGGACACATGTATTTATTCCTCTTATAGATAGCATCAAAATCCAGTACATCGCCAAATAATGAGTAATCTACCCTACTGAGACCATCGCACCAGAATAAATTGCGTAAAGTACCATCGACATCCATGTGATGATTAAAATAGAGAGAAGGGTCATTTGTTGCTTGATCTTCTAGATACTTCAAAGCTGCATATGCATCACTGGGTAACTGGCCCCTCTGCTTTGCTATTTTATTGTACATGTCCCTTTGCATGAAAGAGAGATACTTGTAGCCACCTGCTTGATTTACTAATGCCCGATATATCTTCCCAACACTAATCCCACCCTTTTTCATGTTAATCATGTGGCCAATATTAGCCTCGGACATGAATCTATGCCCACGAAGCAATCTAGTCACTCAAGGATCCAGAAGCGGATGATTGTGTTCATCAGAAAAATAAGAAATAAAATAACGACCACTAGGTGCATTGATGAACGGAAATTGTCTATCGGTAAAGAATTTCACAAATGAAATCTCATTGCAAGTATAGTTCTAAACCAACAAACAATTCCTCAATAAAAAATTTGTTTGTCACAAGTACAAACCCCAATAAAAATAACTGAAGTATTCAAAAGTCGGGTCGTCTCTCAAGAAATTGCAGGAAAGTGTTTGTGTTATTGGTTGTGGGACAAGTATTTTTGGGGTTTTGGAATAAGGGACAAGAGAAATAAACAGCAATAAAGTAAATAAACTAAAAACTAAGAAAGCTCTTGGCAAGGTATGAGAACTAGAAATCCTATCCTTGTTATCCTTATTAATTATAACAAGAATTGTCCATTGCTCCACTTAGTTAACCTTTAACTATGAAGGAAAGTCAAGTGGATATCAATTTGAGACCACAAGTCCTAGTCAAATCATAGTGAAAGACTAGCTTTAGCGGCATTCAAATCGACTAGCAACTTCTAATTATCAATCAACAAAAGAGTTTGATAACTCAAGCATCACCAATTACTCAACTCAAGCTAAAAGGAGAAAATCTAGGCTATGACTAAAAGAAACATTTCATCAAACACCTAATGAGCATAAACATAAAGCATGGTAAATTACAAGAATTAAAGGAAGCTATAACTACAAAGGCAAGAAATCAACAATAGAAAACTAAAGCAAAGATAAGAAGACATGAAAATCATAAATTGCATTAAAAGAAAATATAAATCAATAAAAGAGTTCATAAACTAAAATTAACAAAATAAAGGAACTACAAGAGAAGTAAATTGATAGAACAAGTAAAGATAAAAAGAAAAATTAAAGCAAAGGAAGAAGTGGATCTAGATTTAAAAGGGAAATAAAAGTAAAAACCCTAATCTAGAGAGAGGAGAGAGTCTCTCTCTCTAGAATTCTACATCTCTCTCTAAAACTAAGTGTATGAATGATCCCCCCTGACCCCTCTTGAATTCTGCATGTAATAGCCTCAGAATTGAGTTGGATCTGGGCCTGGGAAGCTCAGAAATCACCCCCAGCGTTTTCACTTTAATGAGGTCACGTGCGAGCAGCGAAGCATACGCATGGGTCACGTGTACACGTCGTTTGACGTTTTGCTATTCACGCGTGCGCGTCTGTCACGCGTGCGCGCCTATGTGTGCACTCCAAATCCTTGATTTTCTATGAGTTCTCCACTTTTCATGCTTTTTCCTTCACTCCTTTGATCCATTCCTAGCCTTTTCAACCTGAATTCACTAATAAACACATCAAGGCATCTAGTGGAATCAAAGGTGAACTAAAATTGACCAATTAAAGGCCTAAAAAACATGTTTGCACGCTTAAGCATAAATTAGGAGAAAGTCATGAAACCATGCTATTTCATTGAATAAATGTGAGAAAAGTAGATAAAATCCCCTAAAATCAGCACAAGATAAACCCTAAAAATGGGGTTTATCATGCATCTAGACGAATTTCCATCATTGCACTGCAACCACACCTTGTCTCGGCTGTAGGTTTTTTCTTGAAGTTTCCAATGCCATAATTAGTTTGCGGTCTAAATCCTTCACGATGACATACAAAATTCTTCAACTTAAGTACGCTTGCACGACTCTTCCTAGTCCTGTTCTTCCGAGCACTAAAGCCTCTTATCCTTGCATATCTATTGTAGAACTAAAATACAATGTCGACATCAGAAAAGTGAAAATGACATACATCTTCGTCCCTGATGTTCCAAAATTCAATCATCCCAATGTCTTCGAGTGAGTCAATGTTATACCCTTCATCGAAGTCGTGATAATCGAATATTGGTTCCACATTTGTGTTGTCATCCTCCATATAATCCACGTCAACTTCCTCATGTTTTTCTTCCTCCTGCTCATATTGATCATATGATATATGCTCGCTATTAACCCCTTCATGAGAAATTCTTGACCTATTACTTCCTGAACACCAATACACAAATCTTCAAAAATGTGAAATGAGCATTATTAAATCTTTACTATGAACTCACTGTAAATATTAAAATTTCCACAAATTTGAACCATTGTTTAAGAGCTATTTATATTTTTACCACCAATAATGGCTCTAATCTCACTATTTCTGTTCTGTTTCAAATTCTATGTACAACTCTTAACTTGTTCCAGTAAGAACCTGGTAAAGAATTGATGCATATTAAGAATAAAGAGCACGAATAGCAGAAGCATAACAGCAAAAATCTAATCAAGAATGAAAACGATATACTACAACTAAGTTAATTGAAACATCAAGTTTGTATTTAATTAAATCATCATTGGACAACCAGAGAAATTAAATTTCTAACATGGTCCCCTTTTCCAGGACTAGTTTTTCTAACTAA
This sequence comes from Arachis duranensis, assembly GCF_000817695.3. Taxonomy (NCBI): domain Eukaryota; kingdom Viridiplantae; phylum Streptophyta; class Magnoliopsida; order Fabales; family Fabaceae; genus Arachis; species Arachis duranensis. The sequence goes on along the minus strand of NC_029772.3, from coordinate 55,961,643 downwards.
CTTGAATGAGATTCAAAATTTTAGAACTGATTTGTCCAATGACATTCATATCATATCATATGGTTATAGACTAGTAGTAAAGGTAAGAACAAAGGAATAACAAAGTGCAAAAAGCCAAGAAGGGGATTAAAATGGACATGAAGCCATAATTATACAAAGAAAAAATATTATTTTGTATGGAATCACATTCACACATCTGCACAAGAATTTAATTATAACTTTATTGGAAACAAATTGATATATGCATGTAATCATTATTGTTATAAAGGTAAAATTCTTTGATTCAATCATCTACTTTTCTAGTTGAGGTTTTGACGTTGAAAAGGGAATGGTTCCACAAGGATTTGATTCCCTCATGCTCAAAATGAAAATGACATTAATAGTTATTTTAGACATGGAGTAAAGTATTGTTTTTGTCCCCAACGTTTGGGATAAGTCTCAAAGTTGTCCCTAACGTTTCAATCATTCTATTTAAGTCCCTAACGTTTTAAAATAGACTCAATGTTGTCCTGCCGTTAGGGATCCGTTAATAAAATTGACAGCGGGACAAAATTGAGACGATTTTGAAACGTTAGGGACTTAAACAGGACAAAAACGTTGGAGACAAAAACGATAAATAAAAATAAATTTTAATTTTATTCTTCAATAATATCAACTTTTTACTGTACATAGTATTCAATTATTTTAATCACATTTACACTTAATCACGTTACTTTCATTCTAAATAATTTTTTTTTAATTTTACACTTTCATTCTAAATTAATAAAGTGTAAATAATGTAATGTGATTAAGTAATGAAAGTAAAATTATATTATTTAGAATGAAAATGTAAAATTTATTTATTTATAAAAAATTACATTACTTAAATTTTATTTATTTATAAAAAATTACATTACTTTAAGAATAAAATTATAAAAAAATTAATTTATTTAGAATGAAAGTAATGTGATTAACTGTAATTTAAAAAATAATTGAATGTTATGTACAGTAAAAATTAATATTATTGAAGGATAAAATTAAAATTTATTTTTATGTATCGTTTTTGTCCCCAACGTTTTCGTTCTATTTAAGTCCCTAACGTTTCGAAAGCGTCTTAATTTTGTCCCGCCGTCAATTCTATTAACGGATCCCTAACGGCAGGACATCATTGTGTCAATTTTGAAACGTTAGGGACTTAAATAGGACGATTGAAACGTTAGGGACAACTTTGGGACTTACCCCAAACGTTGGGGACAAAAACGATACTTTACTCTTTAGACATGAGATGATCTAGATTAAGTTTGACTACTAACTATGAATTCATCACCTCAAAAATACACTGTAATGAGTCTCATCTTACAAACACGAGTGAGATTAGATGCTGATCTCTTTACACAAACATTGTTATAAATTACTAGTAATTTTTTTCAAATATCCACATAAAATTTGATTGGCCTTTACACTCAATTTTGTCTCGTTTTTATGGTAATAACATTCCTCCTAACTATTGAATAGCATAGTAATATCATCACTATTATCACTAAAAAAAAGACATACAAATAATGAATTGAAAAGGCATAATGATTAACTAACTTCCAAGCGTTGAGGCAGTGTCTTACGCGATGGCGGCAGAAGCAGGTTGTGTGGCGACAGAAACAGGTTGTGGCGTCGTCTGAGGCGTGTTGCGGCAGCAAGAATAAGCGAGCGAGAAATACAGCAGAAGAAGAGGATGAAAGAATGGTAATAATTGAAATTAGAAAAGAAAATCCTAGTAGACTAAATGCTTCTCTTCTCTGAATCTGAAATTAAAAAGAAAAGAAAAAATATAAAAAACAAAAATTAGAGGGATCATTTTTAATTTTTAATTTTTTTAAAAATAAAAAAGATATATTTTATAATTATTTTGATAATGGTAAATTATATTCCTATAAAAAAAAAAGTAAAAGTAAGGAATCCATAACCTAAAAAATAAATTTTATTAATAAAATATTTTAGAGATGAATTTAAAAGTTCAAGCACTAATTTGAGTATTAACCCGCATATTTCATACAACTTGATGAACTTATTTCATAAACTAGCGGCAGCCACTGCAAATTGCAAACACAGCCTGGGGCTCTACTCTACTCTCTTTCTACGACTAAGTGCTGATTGTTACATGATACTCTGTTAAACTGTTAGGGTTTCAGCGTCTCGGATATGGCGCTGTTCCTTCTCTACGAGTCTGCTTCGGGCTACGCCCTTTTCGAGGCTCACGGCCTCGACGAAATCGGTCAGAACACCGAAGCCGTTCGGAGCTCCGTTTCCGATCTCAACCGCTTCGGTAAGGTCGTCAAGCTCCGCTCCTTTAACCCTTTCACCTCCGCCCTCGATGCCCTCAAACAGTGCAACGCCGTCTCCGAAGGTACCACCAACTCATCACTACCACTCACTACTCTGTGTTGATTGTGGAGTGAATCGTGTTTTGTTGTTAATGCATGACACAAATTACGATTTTGAAGTCTTATTTGATTGTAACTTTGTAAATAGCGAAGAAATTTAAATTAATTTTTGTGCATGTTTGGTTAATGCATTTCCTTTTACAAGAAAGAATACCGAGCATCAATTCGGCGTTTTTAATTTAATTTAATTTTGTGCGTCGTTGCATTTGTTGTTTAGGCATATTGACCGATGAGCTGAGAACTGTCTTGGAGACTAACTTGCCTAAAGTGAAGGAAGGGAAGAAGGCCAAGTTCAGTTTGGGTGTTTCGGACCCTAAGATTGGTTCTCAGATATCTGAAGTCACCAAAATTCCCTGTCAAAGTAATGATTTTGTGAATGAGCTGCTCCGTGGAGTGAGGCTTCATTTCAATAAGTTTGTTGGTGACCTCAAGGTTAGCTAGCATTTCACTCTGCCTTCTTTGTTTTTCTTATTCATGCATGGTTCATGTGTGATACGGAAATGTATTTATATATTAGTATGTTATTGTTATTTTACTCTGCATCATTTGAATTTCATAGCCTGGAGATTTGGAGAAGGCACAACTTGGTCTGGGGCATAGCTACAGCAGAGCCAAGGTGAAGTTCAATGTTAATCGGGTTGACAATATGGTCATCCAAGCAATCTTCCTTCTCGATACACTTGATAAGGACATCAATTCATTCTCCATGAGGGTCAGGTAGCATGTGAATGACAGATGCTAGTAATAATTTTCAAATGTTTGGAATAGTTTACATACTTTGAGAGAGTGAATGAACTTGGAGAATTCAATTTTTTTTTGTTGGTTTCGCAATGTGTGCAGAGAATGGTATTCATGGCATTTTCCTGAACTGGTGAAGATTGTGAATGACAATTATCTTTATGCGAAAGTTGCAAAATATATTGAGGATAAAGCAAAGTTGTCCGAAGACAATATTCCGGCTCTAACTGACATAGTTGGAGATGAAGATAAGGCAAAGGAGATTGTTGAAGCTGCCAAGGCCTCCATGGGTAGATTCTTACACATGTTATGCATTTAATCTGTGTGACATCCTCTATCTAAGCCTTCTTCTTCTCTTTGTTTCCTTCAGGACAGGATTTATCCCCAGTGGACTTGATTAATGTCCATCAATTTGCACAGAGGGTAATGGACCTATCTGAGTATAGGCGGAAGTTGTATGATTACCTGGTTTCTAAAATGAATGACATTGCCCCAAATTTGGCCTCTTTGATTGGTGAAGTTGTTGGTGCACGATTAATATCTCATGCTGGTAGCCTCACAAATTTAGCGAAGTGCCCATCTTCAACCCTTCAAATTCTTGGTGCAGAGAAAGCTTTGTTCAGGTTTGAACTTTTAACCTTGCCTCTTGTTTCTGAGTTTCTAAAGCTCAAAGTGATGCATGTTCATCTAAATTAACAACGCTTCCAATGGAAAACTGCAAGTTTGTTGTTTCTGTAATGGTTGGTTGCATAATTCCTCATGAGTTAGGACAATAGCTAATCTTGGTTCGCAATACCATCTCGTTTGTAATGTATTTGTTCTATTCAGGGCACTAAAAACTAGAGGAAATACTCCCAAATATGGTCTGATATTCCACTCTTCATTTATTGGTCGAGCATCTGCTAGAAATAAGGGTCGAATGGCTCGCTATCTTGCAAACAAATGTTCAATTGCATCACGGATTGACTGCTTTTCTGGTTTGATACCATTACCTTGAATTTATTTCTGCAGTCCTGTTTTCCTTAGCATATATTTCCATGTGAAATGATTTTGTTGTCCTGTGATGCAGAAAGGGGTACAACCGCTTTTGGGGAGAAACTTCGTGAACAAGTTGAGGAGCGACTTGACTTCTACGACAAGGGAGTTGCCCCTCGTAAAAACATAGACGTCATGAAGTCTGCCCTTGAAAGTGTAGTGAACAAAGGTAGTGACCCCCTTTTAATTTCCCTCTGCTGAGGCTATGCAGTGGATAGAGAAATTTGTATAAACTTGAGTGGCATGCATATTGTAGTTCACACTTCACTCCATGTGTAATAGTAGAATTTTGCTTAAATGTTGCAATTGTTGCAGATACAGAAACGGATACACAAGAAGTGCCAGTTGAAGCATCAGCAAAGAAAGACAAGAAGAAGAAGAAGCAAAAAGCTGCTAATGTAGATGAAGCTGACGAAATGGCTGTAGTAGATAAAGCCCCAGAAACTACAAATGGTGATGCAGTGGAGGATCATAAATCAGAAAAGAAGAAAAAGAAAGAAAAGAGGAAATTGGAACAGGAGATGGAGCTTGACCAGGCCGTAGGTGATAGTGCTGCCGGTGATCAAGATGGAACAGCTAAAAAGAAGAAGAAGAAGACAAAGGATAAGAGAGACGATGATGATGGAGAAGTACCAGAGGCTGTTACTGAGACTAAGAAGAAGAAAAAGAAATCAAAAAGTAAGGATGCCGAATAAGCTGAAAACTGTTTTTTAACTATTGAAAGTCAAATTTGTTCTGTTAAGTTTTTAACTTCAAACTCTTGCCGGGTGCTCCTGCACATGTCTAGATTAGTGTTGACTGCCTTTCATCTATTATGCAAAATTTTGCCCTACCATGTGTCGTTATAGTAATTCGAAAATCTTCTATTACATAATATATTTCGAATATGTTGTCTTCTTTGTTTTTGGAGTTTTAGTAGCTAAAATTTGACCCCGACAAACAGTTTTTTAAAAGTAATGTACCATGAGAAAGTTGCTGTTTATTGACCATGGTAGTCGGTAGATCACCATCACCTTTATATAAAACAAAAGAGAGTTGAAGCGTGGAACTTGGAACTCCGTATGATCTCATATTGCTCCCTTTAAGAATTCTACAATGTTTTAAGTTCCAAATTATTTTGTGAGCACCAACCCCAATCGGAATAGAATCCAGAAGATTGCCCGAGTTTCATATTCATGGTAGATGGTCATTTTGACTCTATTATGATAAGCGATTTAAAAATGTATTTTGCCTCCGGTTTTTTCGAAAGAGGTTGTACAAATTTGATTTAGAGTGATGCTACACAGAACCAAGTCTTAACTTTATTCTTACTATTAATTTTTTTCAGTCCAAAAGTGATCGTCTTTTTAAAATTTACCCTCCTTTTATACCATCATCATCATGAAACACCCTCTCTTTCTCCCGCTCACTCCCACTCCTCACCCCACTCTCCGTGTCACCACACCGCACTGCACTACACCACCTCACCTTTCAAAACTGTCACCTCCATTGCATTCAATCCACCATAAGGATTTAGTTGATATTTTAAAGATTACTAATTGAAAAAAAAATATTAAAAAATAAATAAAACTTAAGTTTTAAATATATTATTTATTTAATAAAGTAATAAGTTTTAAAACTCCTACCAATAATGTTAACATGCATGACATTTTTTGTTTCATTTTTTCTTACAAAAATTAAAATAGAATAAAGTATATTTTATTTTTGAAGTTTACTAAAATTTTTAAAAATACTCTTAAGTTTTAATTTTTTTTCACTTTTATCTTATAAATTTTTTATTTGTATCAAATGTACTTTAACAACTATGTTTTCAAGAAGTTTAGGGACAATTCAGAAATAATTTTACAAAGGTAACTTTCAATACAACTTAGACATAATTTTATCACTGTTAAGGATATATAATGCAAATCAAATATTTTTTGGACAAAATTAAAATAAAATAAAATTTAAAAGTATTTTTAAAATTTTTAATAATTTTAGAGAAAAATATATTTTATCCCGTAGTGTTCTGTTAATAAGAAACGCGGAGTAATCACATATAGCATGATATACAATTATACATACATTGTGTTCGGATGCAATTATACACGTAATCTTATCTTCTTCTAAAATTAATTTCTTAAATTGAGTCAGAATGCGTTACTATGAGAATTAAGTTTTTCTATAAACTCGAGATCAATAACGATAACTCGAACTAACCGAATATTAATAACTGCATCATGATCAGAATTAGCTCAAATTTTCTTGGTTAATCAATTCTTATTGCATATCATGTCAACATAATGATTTTAGCCCAATTTCATTTTCGAAAATGCAAAAAAAAAAAAAATTCAAGACGTCGTCCCATTTAAAAAAGTAAGCAACAAACGTCACATTTTTTCCTTCCTAAAAAATAAAATAATATATGGTCACTCACAATTTATTTGACACAGGTGAACTTCCATCCTTCCGAAAGGACAAAACATATCCATCCAAGAAAATAATAATAATAATATATGGTCAATAATGGTCATTGACAATTTATTTATTTTTACCAAAAGATCCAAGCATCCGAATAATAATGACCGTTTCCTGGGTTATCTGGTGTTCATACCCTGCCCCAACGCTAAGACTCAGGTCCATACGACAAGACCCAACCCATTAGGTTGGACTCCTCAATACACCAACCTTCTCTCAAAAAAGTCAGTGCTCCCCACGACTTGCTCTAAGAAAGTCGAGAGCAAAGATTAGCTGGCAGATAATAACTGCCCCTAAAATCTCTCAACCCACTTTCAGGAGCCATATCGCAACCTCCCTAAGATAAAGGGACGGTTATCCACCTTAAAAGGTGGAACTACTCCAACGGTGGTTATTGGTTCACCACTATAAATATACTAACACCCCTCAGGTATCTCTAAGTCCCAATACTCTCTAGACCTGCTCACACCCTTGCTAACTTAGGCATCGGTGTGTCTTTGCAGGTACCACCCCCCATTCACTCATACCCACAAGTCGGAAGGAGTCTCTAAAGGCGCAAACCCGCTCAAAGGCTTCCTCCCTCAGACGATTGGGCCAACCCAAAGAGTCCAGCCCATTAACCTCCGGTTACCCAACGTAACATTGGCACCATTGCCGGGGACCCAAGAGATCAACCAGTAATGGCGGACAACTCACCAGAAGATGGTTATACATCGTCTGATTCTGAACAAGAAAACCCAGATACCGGAAACAACGACGCAGACCTGACCCTTCACCAAGGGACCAACGATCAGCATAGAGAAGGCACCTCTGGGCTTAAGAACCCAAAGGTAAATTCCTCGGAGGGACGAGAGTCCTGAAAGGAAGAGCCACCCCATACGACCGAGCTAATGGGGCTGGTCCATGGCCACCAAGGTCGTTTGGAGCAACTGGAACAGGAACTAGAACGACAACGAGAGGCAGAGCAAAACCTCAGGGAGGAAATAGAATGACAAAAAGAGTTAGAAGAAAAACTCTTGAAGCTGGAATCCTCCCTTAAAAGTCGGAACTCTCACGGCGACCGAGAAGAGTCGCCCCTGGGAGGAGAGGACCCGTTCAGTGAGGACATAATGAGGGCGAAAGTTCCAAGAAACTTCCAAAGCCCTGATATGAACCTCTATGACAGAACCACAGACCCGAAGCACCACTTAAGCAATTTCAAAAGTCGGATGTATCTGGCTGATGCTTCTGATGCAACTCGCTGCAAAGCTCTCCCGACCACCCTGTTGAAAGCAGCGATGAAGTGGTTCGATAGCCTCCCTCCAAGGTCGGTTACCAGCTTTGAGGACCTCTCGAGAAAATTCCTAATACGGTTCTCCATCCAGAAGGATAAAGTAAAACACGCACCGAGCCTCCTAGGAGTTAAGCAGGAGGTCGAGGAACCTCTATGTGACTACATGGAAAGGTTCAACAAAGCGTGTCTAGAAATTCAAGACCTGCCCACAGAGGCAGTTATCATGGGGTTAGTAAATGGACTTAGAGAGGGCCCCTTCGCTCAGTCCATATCAAAAAGGCACCCCACCTCTTTGAGTGATGTACAAGAGAGAGCAGAAAAGTACGTCAACATGGAGGAACATGCCAAAGTACGGGAGCCCAACTGGCGACAGGGGCCCCCTCACTCAGCAAAAGAGAAAGAAAGGGAGCCCAAGAAAAAAGAGGAGGTCGGCCCCAACAGGCCGAGGAGATATCACTCCTATACTCCTCTAAAAGTCTCCCTAGTGGACGTATACAGAGAAATCTGTAACACTGAAAGGTTGCCGCCTCCTAGACCCATCAAGAACAAAAAGGGAGGAAGTCACGGCGACTACTGTGAGTACCATAAGATGTATGGTCACTCAACAAATGATTGCTATGACCTTAAAAATGTGATAGAAAGGTTGGCCAGGGAAGGCCGACTTGATAAATATCTCATGGAAAGGTCAGAAAATTCTGGAAAAAGAAAGCGAGATCATGAAGACAGGAGAGACCCACCACCACAAACCCCGAGAGAAACATAATATGATCTCTGGAGGATTTGCAGGAGGGGGGCTCACTAAATCATCTCGCAAAAGACACCTGAATCTCCCGATCACCCAACCATCTCGTTCACCAAAGAGGACGGACAGGGGATCGTGCCCGGGCATGACGACCCGGTGGTGATAACCATGATCTTGGCAAATGCCGACCTCCATAGGACCTTGGTGGATTAAGGGAGTTCGGCAGATATACTTTTTAAACCCACATTCGACAAGTTAGGGTTGGATGAAAGGGAGTTAAAAGCTTACCCGGACACCCTGTATGGATTAGGAGACATGCCAATTAAGCCACTGGGATACATCCCCCTTCACACGACCTTCGAAAAGAGGGAAAATTCCAAAACTTTGAGCATCGACTTTATCGTCATCGATGTGGGATCGGCGTATAATGCCTTAATCGGCAGGACTACGCTAAATTGGCTTGGAGCGGTGGTGTCAACGCCTCACCTTTGCATGAAATTCCCAACACCTAAGGAAATAGTGACGGTGCGAGGAGACCAGAAATTGGCGAGAAAATGCTACAATGAAAGCTTAAACCTCTAAGGAAAGAGCAAGGAAGTTCACACCATAGAACTCGGGGGAATAAAAGCAAGGGAAGAGCTGCGACCACAATCGGGTGGAAAAACCGAGAGGTTCAAATCCGAAAAGAGGAAGGAAAAAGAACCAACATAGGGGCCGACCTAGGCGAAGGTCTGAAACAAAGGCTGATAAAGCTCCTGCGACAAAATTCCGACCTCTTCGCTTGGAAAGCTTCCGACATGCCAGGGATAGACCCTCGACTCATGTCCCACAAGCTTTCAGTACACCCCGGACCACGACCCATACAGCAGCGCAGGCATAAGCTCGGCGTAGAACGATCTCAGGTGGTGGAGGAGCAAGTGCAAGGTCTCTTGGAGGCCGACTTCATCCAAGAGGTTAAGTACCTGGCATGGCTAGCAAATGTAGTACTAGTCAAAAAGCAAAATGGCAAGTGGAGGATGTGCGTCGACTACACCGACCTGACTAAAGCATGTCCTAAAGACCCATATCCGCTTCCCTGTATTGATACCCTTGTAGATGCGAGCTCAGGGTATCAGTACTTGTCATTTATGGATGCTTACTCGGGATATAACAAAATCCCAATGTTATACAAGCCGGATGAAGAAAAAACTTCATTCATCACACCTAGAGTAAACTACTGCTATGTGGTGATGCCATTTGGATTAAAAAATGCCGGGGCCACATATCAAAGGTTGATGAATAAAGTGTTCGCTCCCCATCTTGGGAACTTAATGGAGGTCTACGTAGATGACATGCTGGTGAAGACTATGGAGGAAACCAACCTCTTGACAGACCTCTCGCAAGTCTTCAACACCGTGAGGTCGCATGGGATGAGACTAAATCCCACAAAATACACCTTCGTGGTAGAGGCGGGGGAAGTTTCTAGGGTTTATGCTAACACAAAGGGGAATCGAAGCAAACCCCGATAAGTGCAAAGCTATACTGGAAATGAAAATCCCGACTTGTCTGAAGGAGGTTCAACAATTAAATGGAAGGCTTGCCGCCCTTTCTAGGTTCCTGGCGGGATCGGCACTAAGATCCCTTCCACTATTTTCCTTACTAAGAAAAGGATGCCAGTTCGAATTGACTCCGAAGTGTGAAGAAGCTTTTCGGGAGTTCAAAAAGTTCTTGAACCAGCCTCCAATCCTGACCCGACCCATAGTCGGGGAAGAGCTCGTCCTATACCTGTCAGTAGCAGACAGAGCTATAGCATCAGCTCTAATACGGGAAGATGAAGTCGGACAGCATTCTGTGTACTTCACCAGCAAAGTTCTACAGGGCCTAGAACTAAAGTATCAAAAACTTGAAAAGTTTTCATACTCCTTAGTAGTGGCCTTACGCTGATTACGGCCGTATTTCCAAGCACACACGATAAAAGTCTGAATGAACCAGCCCATAAAGCAGGTCCTTCAGAAGACAGACATTGCAGGAAGAATGGTTCAATGGGCAATAGAACTCTCCGAGTTCGACTTGAAATACGAAGCCCGAACGGCAATAAAAGCTCAATGCCTCACCGACTTCCTAGCGGAATACGCGGGAGATCAAGAGGAGAAATCCACTACATAGGAGTTATATGAAGATGGGTCCTCCAATAAAGTTGGAAGCGGGGCAGGCATAATATTGGTCAGCGAAGAGGGAACACAAATTGAAGTGTCCCTCAAATTCGAGTTCCCAGCTTCCAACAATCAGGCAAAATATGAAGCCTTGATTGCAGGGTTAAAGCTGGCAGAAGAAGTCGGTGCAACCAAAGTAATGATATTCACCGACTCTCAGGTGGTGACCTCCCAAATAAACGGAGAGTATCAGGCCAAAGATCCCAACATGAAAAAGTACTTGGACAAAACCTTGGAGCACCTTAGGCGCTTTGCGGAGACCGAGGTGAAGCATATAACTCGGGACCTCAACAGCAAGGCAGATGCCCTCTCCAAGCTAGCAAGTACCAAACCAGGAGGAAACAATAGAAGCCTGATCCAAGAAACTCTTCCTGAACCCTCCGTGGACAAAACGGAGGCTACTCAAGATGTCTTTAAAATCACCGGGTTAGACCTCGTATGGATGAAGCCCTTAGTCGAATACCTGAAATTCGACATCCTCCCCAAAGAGGAAAAAGAGACCAAGAAAATCCGGAGGGAAGCACAAAACTACACGCTGGTAAAAAATATCCTCTATAAAAGGGGGATATCAACGCCACTACTAAAGTGCGTCCCGACCTCAAAGACAACCGAGGTGCTAGAAGAGGTGCACAATGGAATCTGCGGGAACCATCTTGGGGCAAAGTTGTTAGCGAGAAAGGTAATTCGAGCGGGATTCTACTGGCCGACCCTACAAAAAGTCTCCACAAAATTTGTGAAAAAGTGCCAGCCATGCCAAATGCATGCAAACTTCCATGTAGCCCCTCCCGAGGAACTCATTAGAATAACTTTCCCATGGCCTTTTGCAAAGTGGGGATTGGACTTGCTAGGACCATTCCCACAAGCATCGGGGCAAGTAAAATATCTAATAGTGGGAGTGGATTACTTCACAAAGTGGATAGAAGCAGAACCATTGGCCACCATCACCGCTCAGAGAAGTCAGAAGTTTCTCTACAAGAATATTATCACCAGATATGGGGTACCCCACTCCATCACCACTGATAATGGCACTCAATTCACCGACTTAACCTTCAAAAGCCTGGTAGCCAGTATGAAAATCAAACATCAATTTACATCAGTGGAACATCCACAAGCAAATGGACAAGCCGAGACTGCAAACAAAGTCATATTGGTAGGGTTGAAGAAAAGGTTGCAGGACGCAAAAGGAACATGCGCCGAGGAACTCCCGCAAGTACTTTGGGCTTATCGGACTACACCTCAGTCTGCCACAGGAGAAACACCCTTCCGACTTGCTTATGGCATAAAAGCCATGATACCGGTTGAAATCAACGAGCAAAGCCCAAGGGTTAACTTCTACGACGAGGTTGGAAACATAAAGGGACACAAAGAAGAACTTGAACTTCTCCCTGAAGTCCGCGAATGAGCCCATATTAGAGAAGCAGCATTGAAGCAAAGGATGACGAACAGATACAACCAGAAAGTCATTCGAAGGAGCTTCGCCTCAGATGACTTGGTCTTAATTAGAAACGACATAGGAGTTAACAAGTCTGGGAAAGGAAAGCTCGCCGCTAATTGGAAGGGACCATACAAGATTAGTGAGGTCTTAGGAAAAGGTTATTATAAGGTGACCGACTTAAACGGCACCGAGCTACCTTGGTCGTGGCATGCTTGTAATATGAAAATGTACTACAGCTAAAAGCGAACTCTACTCCCTGATGTACTCTTTTCCCAACTTCACAATTTTTTCCCAAAATAAAAGGGTTTTTTCTGAAGAAGGATTTTTAACGAGGCATCACAGTAGAGACTAAGGGGTCATAGATAGCCCAAAAACCCTTAGTAGCGATAAAGTACCTTTGCAAATAAATAAAGATTTTTTTCAAATATCTCTCATAAATTCCTTCTCGCTTTCTACGAAACGCGCCGATTTAAGCTCAACAAAGCGTGAAAATCCCATGAACTGACCTAGATGGTCGTCAGGATAAAACGACGAGGTACAAGTCGGTGTAAAGAGGTTATAAAAATCGATCGTGAATAAACTCGGAAATTAACCGACTAACAAATCGGAAATTTCGAGAAGCAAAGAAATGCATCACAAAAATAACCTAAGTTATGAAAACTCAATATATCAAAAATTGAGCATAAGGAATACCAAAAAGAGATTAGAAAACTCATGAAAAGCAATAGAGACTGTCTCAAACCTTCAAGGAAAAATCCAAAAAACTTAGAAGAAGGGACAGCCAGCCAAGAAAAGGTTTTTCAAAACAAAAGATCAAAAAAGGGGTTTTTTCTTCAAAACCTAAAGCAGAAAAAGCATGCACGCAACCAACGAAAAATAACCTAAACCCTTGTCCAAAAAAGGGTATTTTTAAATATTTTGTTTATGGCCATAAAAGGCCAAAAAAGTGTCAACAGCGTACCACAACAACACAAAGATAAATAGTTTAAAAAAGTGGGGACCCACAGGCCGGGCCCCCATATCGCCAAAGATAATTTTTCAAAGGGTATCACCATCACCACCTGGAAGAGTAGTCGGAGCACCACCAGAGTCAGGGAGAGAGACATCCATAGGAGTTGGAGGGGAAGTCTCAAGAGCCTTGGAAGAACTTGGAGCATCATCTGATCGGAGAGGAGACTCTATGATTCTCTGACCCGGAGTCTTCAACTCGGATTCAGACACAGGTCAGGGAGGAGACACAATGGCCCCATCAATTACGACCTTATCCGGATCCAAGGGTGAGAGATCCAGTCGGGAGCAAGAACCCCGACCTGTTCCTTAAAAACTCTCCACGCCTCCTCGGACTCCTCTGCAATAGAGTCCTCCAGCTCCGCATAAGCGTCCCGAGCCCTCACTAGATCTTTTTTGACCTCCACAAGGTCTTGGAACAAACTCGAGTAGCTCTGCTCCGCCTTCTCCCGTAGGTCCTCCACCATAGAGCATCGGCCCATCAACTTCTCCCCCTCCTTCCGGAGATTATCCCTCTCTTCCCTCAGCTTGGTGACCTCCTCCCTCAGGCTCCTCTCAGAATCCTGATACAAGAGAATCCTCTCCTCTAGCTCCTCAACCCTCTGGGATGAGCCCAAAGAGCTAAGGGGAGTCTTCTCAAAAATATCAAGAAACATGGTGCACACCCTCGCCGCCCTGATACTCTCCTGAGCCAGAATAGTAAGGTGATTTTGAAGAGAAATATCATCCATACTTATACGAGTATAAGGATAGATATACTCCCGAACAAATTGACGCGCATCCACCTTATCCTCACCTTCAAAAGGAGAGCCAGACTCTAGAGCCTTGCGTTTTTTCTTTTTTGGCTCAGGAGAAGGTCGGAAAGAAGGGGGCAGCAGAGAAGAAGCCGAGAAAGAAATAACAATAGGTCGGGCAGGGTCCCCAAGCTGTGAAAAGAAGAAGGAGGAGAAGGACCAGCCGTCCTGGCACCACCGACCCTGGCACGGGATCTCGCCTTGGCCTCCTGAACCCTTTGGTAAGACTCCCTCGAATTCTTCTTTGCCATCTCTGCAAAAGCCATTAGGTAAAAAGTCAATAAAACAAATCAGAGAAAACTAATACGACACTACCTAATTGGGCCTGCACAAAGGTCGGGGACCCCTAGAAGAACTTCTTGGTATCCAGATAAGGGGCTCTTCCCCAAACTTCTCAGAGGAACCCAACGACGGCCGCCTCCACCTCGTCCAAATCATCTAAACTATATTTCTCGCAAGGAGAGGCCTCTAACCAGTACAGAGGAAAGCGAGGGAAAAATTTTCATCCAGGAAAAAAGGGTGGTGACCCTCTACAGCTTGCACTTTGAAAAAGAAGTTTTTAAAGTCATGAAAGGATTCATCAAAAGGGTAATAACTCTCTGGCCTTGTATGGCCCGGAAAGAAACCCATTGTTGTTTGTTATTTTGCCCACTAAAGGGCTTAGTCATGTGAAAAAGAAAAAAGGGATCAAAAATAGGGTCTCCAAAAGGGCCTGGAGTCAGTTCCTTGACAAAACAAAATCTACGCAGGACCGACGCTTATGCGTCACTTGGATTCTTGCTCACCCATGCGTAAGCGTGACCGACGCTTACGCATCGCCTCTTCTTTTGCACACCCACACGTACGCGTGGGCGACACTTACTAGTCCCGCTCATCTAATTAGAACTAAGCTTCATTGATATTTTGGAATTTATAGTATATTCCCTTCTTTTTATCCTATTTGATTTTCAGTTGTTTGGGGACAAGCAACAATTTAAGTTTGGTGTTGTGATTAGCGGATAATTTATACGCTTTTTGGCATTATTTTTAGGTAGTTTTTAGTAGGTTCTAGCCACTTTTTAGTATGTTTTTTTTAGTTTTCATGCAAAATTTATATTTCTGGACTTTACTATGAGTTTGTGTATTTTTCTGTGATTTCAGGTATTTTCTGGCTGAAATTGAGGGAGCTGAGCAAAAATCCGATTCAGGCTGAAAAAGGACTGCTGATGCTGTTGGATTCTGACCTCCCTTCAATCGATATGGATATTTTGGAGCTACAAGAGACCAATTTGCGTGCTTTTAATTGCGTTGGAAAGTAGACATCCAGGACTTTCCAGAAATATATAATAGTCCATACTTTGCTTGAAGATAAATGATGTAAACAGGCATTTAACTCCAGTTTCATGTTCCATTCTGGCGTTAAACGCCAGAAACAGGTTGCAAATTGGAGTTAAACGCCCAAAACAGGTTACAACCTGACGTTTAACTCCAGAAACAGCCCAGGCATGTGAAAAGCTCAAGTCTCAGCCCCAACACATACCAAGTGGGCCCCAGAAGTGGATTTCTGCACTATCTATCTCAGTTTACTCATTTTCTGTAAACCTAGGTTACTAGTTTAGTATTTAAACAACTTTTAGAGATTTATTCTGTATCTCATGACATTTTAGATCTAAACTTTGTACTCTTTGATGGCATGAGTCTCTAAACTCCATTGTTGGGGGTGAGGAGCTCTACAGCGTCTCGATGAATTAATGCAAATATTTCTGTTTTCTATTCAAGCACGCTTGTTTCTATCTAAGATGGTCATTCGCACTTCACTATGATGAAGGTGATGATCTGTGACACTCATCACTATTCCCAGTCTATGAACGCGTGCCTAACAACCACCTCCGTTCTACCTTCGATTGAATGAGCATCTCTTGGGTTCCTTAATCAGAATCTTCGTGGTATAAGCTAGAATCCATTGGCAGCATTCTTGAGAATCCGGAAAGTCTAAACCTTGTCTTTGGTATTCCGAGTAGGATTCAGGGATTGAATGACTGTGACAAGCTTCAAACTCGCGAGTGTTGGGCGTAGTGACAGACGCAAAAGAATCACTGGATTCTATTCCAACATGATCGAGAGCCGACAGATGATTAGCGGTGCTGTGACAGAGCATTTGGACCATTTTCACTAAGAGGACGGATGATAGCCATTGACAACGGTGATCCACCAACACACAGCTTGCCATAGAAGGAACCTTGCGTGCGTGAAGAAGAAGACATGGGGAAAGCAGAGATTTAGAAGATAAAGCATCTCCAAAACTCCAACATATTCTCCATTACTGCATAATAAGTATTATTTAATTCATGCTCTCTTGTTCATTTGCAAGTCAATTGATAATCATAATTGATATCCTAACTAAGAGTTACAAAATAACCATAGCTTGCTTCAAGCCAACAATCTCCGTGGGATCGACCCTTACTCACGTAAGGTATTACTTGGACGACCCAGTGCACTTGCTGGTTAGTGGTACGAATTGTGAAAAGTGTGATTTACAATTTTGTGCATCAATTACTCATTTTGAACAAGTCCTAGTGAGAAGTCTTGAGAATCCTAACTAAAGAGAAAAAACTAAGGCTACTATTATCTCTGAAAGCAGTAACCTAAGTCAAATGACTTATAATGAGTTGAAAGGAAAGTTACTAGCTTATGAAATCACTCACATAAAAAATGATACAAAAAAGAAAGGAGTGACTCTTAAATCTTTTGCTGAATTATTGGATAATGAATCTAGTGACTGTTTACCAGATGACGAGATTATGTTTTTTGCTAGAAAACTTAGAAGGCTGATGAGACAAAAAGAAAGAAGTAGAGGAGGCAGCTCAAAGGAACCAAAGAAGGACATTAGCAAGGTCATTTGTCACAACTACAGAGAAGCTGGACATTACAAATATGATTGTCTCAAGCTCAAGAGAGAAGACAAGTCTCAGAAGGACAAGAAGAAAGGACTCATGGCTTCTTGAAAAGATTTGGAAAACAACACAGAAGAGGATGAAGAGTCGGACAATAATTCTCAAGCATGCTTAATGGCCAACCACAGTCATAATGATGAGGTAATCTTCCTTGAATCCTCTAATGAAGAACTCCATCTTATGATTGATGTTCTTATTGAGAAAATTAGGAATTTTTTGAATCAATGCAAGTAACTTGAATCTTAAAATGACATTTTAAAGGCTGAAAATGCTTACCTCAAAGAAAAATTGAAAGAAGTCAAAAGTACTGTCGATCTTGTTGAAGAAAACAAAAGGTTTAGGTCTAAAATTAAAAGTCTTTTTTGTTGTTGCCTTCTTGAATTGCATTGAAGAAAATGAAAGGTTGCATAAAGTAATTAAGGGTTTAAATCAAGATATAGCTAAATTTGCCCAAAGTTTTGAAAACTTAGACAAATTATTAACTAGTCAAAGACCTCTTTTTAAAAAGGTTGGGTTGGAGTATCATAGAAAATATGAATCTATTTTTGAAAATTCATATTTTGAAAATGAAGCCTCAACATCCAAAAACAAAAGCTTTCAAAATCCAAATTACTTTGAAAAATCAGCAAGCAAAAATTTTTGTCATACATGAAATCGGTTTGGTCATTTGCCTATTCAATGCTTCATATTTGAAAGAAAGATTGGTGATAAAGTTTATAAAGTGATTTAAAAATACAATGCTCTTGGGCAACCAAAAAGGTTTAACATAAAAGGATCCAAAATAATTTGGATACCTAAGGTCACTTAAAAGTATTATCCAGTTGTGTCTAACATCCAAGAAGAAGAATGACATGTGGTACTTGGATATTGGATTCTCTAGGCACATGACCAAAAAGTCTACATTCTTCAACAAGCTTCACTTCATTAGAGAAGATTTGCGAAAGGGTACAATTAACATACAATTTGTGAAATTTGAGGGTTAATTGGCTGATATTTTTACAAAACCTCCGTGTGAAGATAGATGTTGTAAATTGAGAACTGCATTAGGAATTGTTGATGTTGAGTTTTTGAACTAAATGTGATAAACTTATTTTTTGATTGTTTTTGTCTCTCAAGTCGACAGGAGATAAAACTTGACAGATGATGACTCCCTCTAGGTTCCTTGAATCTCAAACTGAGTGTTGGTTAAATTAATTAGTCTGGGTCAAGACTGAATCCTTGATGGTCCATTGTGTTTCCTTAAAACCACCATTGGGCCCAAAAAAGAAGAAATTATATTTTATGAAGTGGCCCTCATTGTTTGATTTGATCATTCAAATCAAAAAAGATATTTGCTTTTAAGGGTTTCTCTTCAAGTCAAATAAATTTTTGGTTTTTAAAAGGTTTCAACTATATTGTCTTTTTAAGCTACTTGGTTTTTATTTTAAATTCAAACTTCTCAAAACCCTTCTTCATTTATCTTTTGCGTTTTGAAAAAGGGGGAGAAGCACTAAGCATTAACAGTAGTTATTCATTGTAAACCCCTCATCTTCTCTAACTGCCACCACTTTCTTTATCATATTCATTGTTATTTTAATAACCATAAAAAAGAAGGTTGCAACAAGAAGAGACACAAGCACCATTCGACCTCCACGAAATCCTTCACAAAAGGAATAAGCCACACTCACATTCACATACATTCACACTCTTCCTCTCATTCCTCCCAACTACCCGAACCTATGGCATGGACAAAAACCACCACTCAAAGACCCTCTTCGACTCCTCAAGAGGAAGGCACTTCTAGGGCAAATGTGGCAAAAGGAAAAAGACCCATGACTGATGAAGAATCACCAACTTCTCTTCTTCCTCGTTCATCCTCTTGTCCTTAAGGACGTTTAGCTCCTTCAAGTCGCCCCTCGAAAGGTAACAAAAGGCCTTTTCTTAACTTAGTGAAGGAATTTACTAACCCTGATCTAGTAGCCTTTAAATCTTATTTTAGTAATCACCCTCACTCTCATTATGATTTTCTCCATTTTTTCTCAAGTATGAACTTTGAATTTCGTAGAGAAATTATTCCTAGAAGACCTCTATGTTCATCTTATGTTGCTAACCTAAAAACTTTGGCTACAAAAGGAATCGATTTTGTTAAAAATTTTATTTACTTGGACTGGGAAAAACTCTTTGAGATTAGAAAGCCTGTTTATCCTGATTTGGTCAGAGAGTTTTATACAAACATGTACTATAGTGAGGAATCTGTTCATTCATATGTTAAAGGCTATTAAATTTATTTGAACAAAGAAACCATTGGTGAAGGCCTTGATTATTATTATGCTGGCGTTAATGCCAACATTTCTGGAAAATGGGATAATAATATGGGTATCTCACACAAAGATGTATTGGCTAATATATGTGAAAACATATCCCTCATAGATGGAATCACCCCTAAACATACAACCTTAGGTCTAGCCAAAGTTCAGCTTCACCACCTCATCACTCACATACTCATTTCCCAAAGTGGTTTATTCCAAAGAGCATCTCTGTGATACCTTAGTCCTCTATGCAATACTGAACAATACTATATCAAAGGTGATAAAAATATTTCTCTTCCATAAGGAATATTTTTAACTTGTATCTTTGAGTATTTTTGATATTGATCTTAGCAATAAAACCCTAGAAGACAGAATTTCATATCTCAGGGTTGGTGGTGCAGTAAAACAATCAAAGAAAAAAAGCACAAAGGTAGCCAAGGACACGATTTTGAAAGAAGAAGAGAAGGAAAGTATTCCTCCTCCATCTATTGCAGGGACATCTTCTTCTCAGAAGTACTTAATGTATGGCATTATTAAGGACGTCTTACAAGAGTTTATAAATCTCACTAAACAGATGATTAATTCGAGCCAACAAGGTAGGAAACTAGCAATTCAAAATAAGAACTCCTTTAGAAAGTCTCAAAGTCAAGTTGAAATATTGCTCAAATACATAGACTCTTTAGATGACAAACAAGTAATGCCTGAGCAAGAAGAAGATCCTCTTAAAACCGAAGATGAGGGATCTGATGCCTAGTCCTATTTCATGCTGTTGTTTTCTCAAAATTTGTTTCTGATGATATAATTTTTGTTTTTTGAATTTATTATTTGAATACTGTTTACTATTAGATGATTGTAATAGTCATAGGAACCTAGCTTTGACACTACACTATTACCTATTTTGCATATTGAACTATTTTTTGTGCAGATTTATCCTCCTTAATAACAAAAAGGGGAGTAAGTGTTGTGTGTTAAAATGAATTAAAATTTTTATGATGCCTAAGCAGGCTGTAGTTTCTTTTTTAAGTTATTATTTGTAGCTTTGATTGTGAATATTGCTTATGCTTGCTTATTGATCACTGCTCTGTTTGGTATCTGAGTTTTTGACTAAGTAGCTCTGATTAATGCTTGTTTTAAGGCTGTTTGATGATGCATTTTCAAACAGATTAACAAGTCTTGTAAATTTTGGCTAGTGATCAAATAAGTTCCCTAATATATAAAACTATTTGTAAAATTCTTGGATGTTTAGCATTATTTCTATGTAAAGTTTGTTCATATCAGGGTGAGAAATGCAATCATTTAAGGGAAGCCTAGTAAATAAAAAAAGGGAGAGTTTCAAATCAAGAGAAACATCAAAGAGAAGTTCCTAAAACTCTTCTTATTTTTTTTTCAATTCATTTCATAATGTTTGTCATTAAGAGAGAGATTGTTGAGTTTAAAGAACTAACAATATATTAAAGATGATTACTAAACATTATTATTGGGTTAAAAGCCAATTATATTTGTGATTAGTTTGTTTAGTATGCAAAAAATTAATTTAATTACATTGGCTCAAGGAGAAAGAAAAACAAACCACTACAAGAAAAATACCCATTCAGCCACACTTTTTTTAAACTACATTTGAAAATGAATAAGCTACACTTTTCTCCGTGTTGCCTTTTTATAAGAGAAAGGGATACACAATTGTGGCATGATTTAAAAAGTATAGCCTTAGGTATTATAGAAATTACTTATAAAGCGTAGCCTTATCTTAAGAGCTATGGGTTCACTTTTCACATAAAAAAACGCTTTTGAAGCATAGCCTATTTATCATGTTTTAGGTGCACTTTAAACATGTTGTCTAATATTTTTTTGTGACTAAACATGTCTAATATAAAAACACCAAATAAATACTTAGTAAAATTTTTTCGCCCTTTTCGTATCCATTCATCTTCACTCGCGCACTCTCATCCTCCCTCAACTCACACATACGAAAGAGAAAACATTAGAAAGGGGGAGCACAAGAAGAAGAAGAAGAGAAGAAGAGAGAAGAGGGGAAGGAAGGAAGGAAAGAAAGGACGACACCGCCTAGGGCTCCGCCACCGTCATTTTCATTGTCGAGCGCTAGTGAAAGAGAGCTCAAGGAAGAGAGAAAACGCGAGGGAGTAGAGAAGAAGGGGGTGCTTGGTCGCCGCTGAAACTCCACCGTCACTGCTAGGGTTTGTTGCCTTTGCTATTCTCTAACTCGCTCTCACTTTTCAGTTCGAAGGTGTGTATTATTTTGATAGTGATGATGAATTGCAATGGCTAATTGAGATAGAGAATGTATGTATTAATTTTCAATTGGTTCTATGAATTTTTTGGGGGTTTTGGGGTCTAATTTTAGGTTTTCTAATCTTCTAATTAGTTGTTGTTGTTCTTATATTTTCCATATTTTTATTATCATAATTTTGGCATCAAGCAAAGGATAGATTAAATGGATTTTTTTATCTTATTTTCACAAATAATAAAGGGGTCTACTCTGCTCTCTAATTGATCTCACTGTAGTTGATTGGTGTCATTTCATGCCAGAAGCAGAACTAGATCGCTATTTGGAAGCTTCACAAATTAGGGAGAGAGCAGTTGATAGGATTAATAATGTTATTGGAACGTATGAATCAATTGTTGCTAGCTCGACAGTTGCTTCCTTAGTTGAGATGGTACTTCAGTTTGGGGCCCTCCCCTATGTTGTCTAGGTAGTGTTTAAGTCTTTGTCCATTCACTATGAACGTCCTCTTTGAATCTTCCTCCATGATCTCTATGTGTCCATAAGGTGAGACTTTTGTGACAAGAAAGGGTCCTGACCACCTTGATTTGAGTTTTCCAGGGAATAGCCTCAGTTTGGAGTTGTAGAGGAGTACTTGTTGCCCTTCTTCGAAGCTCCTTGGAGCCAGTTTGAGGTCATGCCTCCTCTTTGCTTTTTCCTTATAGATCTTGGTGTTTTCATAGGCTTGAGACCTAAATTCCTCCAGTTCTTGCAACTGCAAAATTCTTTTCTCACCAGCAGCAATGCTATCAAGGTTCAGCAGTTTGAGAGCCCAAAAGGCTTTGTGCTCCAACTCCATAGGTAAATGACATGCTTTTCCATATACCAGTTGATATAGGGACATTCCTATTGGTGTTTTGAAGGCTGTCCTGTATGCCCAAAGAGCGTCATCCGGTTTTTTTGACGAGTTCTTTCTAGATGCTCCCACAGTCTTTTCTAGGATCCTCTTTAACTCTCTGTTGGATATCTCAGTTTGCCCGCTTGTTTGGGGGTGATAAGGTGTAGCAACCTTATGTTTCATCCCATATCTCATGAGGAGGGCATCTATGGAAGGAGGGCTTCTAGGGGTCTATTACAAAAATGGTTCCTCCATCACTGATAAGGGCTCGTGGGACTCCAAATCGGCTAAAGATCTTTTTCCTGAGAAAGTTCATGACCACCTTGTTGTCATTTGTTGGGGTTGCAATAGCTTCCACCCACTTAGATACATAATCTACTGCTACTAGGATGTATTTGTTTGAATAGGAAGTTGGGAAGGGTCCCATGAAATCGATTCCCCACACATCAAACAATTCGAGCTCTAGGATGAAGTTTTGTGGCATTTCATTTTTCTTGGGTAGATTTCCAGCCCTTTGGCACTCATTGTAGCCCCTCACTAGCTCTTTTGCATCCTTGAAAAGAGTGGGCCAGAAGAACCTACACTGTAATACCTTGGCTGCAGTCCTTTCTCCTCCGAAGTGACCCCCATAGCAAGAGCCATGGCAATTCCACAAGACTTCTCGTCCTTCTTCTTCTGAAATGCACCTTCTAAGAATCCCATCTAAGCACTTCTTGAAAAGATATGGCTCATCCTACACAAAATACTTAGCATCATTAATGAGTTTTCTTCTTTGGTGTCTGTTGATTCCTGGGGGTAGATCTCCAGTTGCCTTAAAATTTGCAATGTCTGCAAACCAGGGTGCCTTGTGAACCAACACTAATTGTTCATCTGGAAAGAACTCATTCACACTTGCTTCGTGTGTGCTGCTTTTCTCACAAGGGATTCTAGACAGATGATCTGCCACTTTGTTCTCCACCCCCTTCTTGTCTCTGATTTCAATATTAAATTCCTGCAACAATAAATTCCACCTTATCAATCTTAGTTTTGAATCCTACTTAGCAAACAGATACTTAAGTGCTGTGTGATCAGTGAAAACAATTACTGTAGATCCAATAAGGTATGATCTAAACTTTTCAAATGCAAAAACCACTGCCAACAATTCCTTTTCAGTGGTGGTGTAATTTTTTTGGGTGTCATTAAGGACTTTGCTGGCATAGTATATGACAAGCACCAAATTATCTTTCCTCTACCCTAACACTGCTCCCACTACAAAGTCTGATGCGTCACACATCAACTTAAATGACAGGTTCCAATCAGGTGGGGCAATGATAGAGGTTGAGGATAGTTTCTTTTTCAAATTTTCAAATGCTAGCATGCATCCCTGGTCAAATACAAACGGGGTGTCTGACACAAGAAGATTACTCAGGGGCTTGGCTATTTTTGAAAAGTCTTTTATAAATCTTCTGTAAAAGCCAGCATGCCCGAGAAAGCTTCTAATTGCCTTGACATCACTAGGTGGAGGTAGCTTTTCAATTAGTTCCACTTTAGCTCTGTCCACCTCAATGCCTTGTTTAGAAACCTTATGACTGAGAACTATTCCTCCTGTCACCATGAAGTGACATTTTTCCCAGTTTAGGACCAAGTTGGTTTCTTGGCATCATTTTAATACTAAGCCGAGGTTATTCAGGCAATCAGGGAATGAATCCCCAAACACTAAAAAGTCGTCCATGAAGACTTCTATGAACTTTTCTACCATATCTGAGAAAATAGAAAGCATGCAGTGCTGAAAGGTTGCAGGCGCATTGCATAGCCCAAATGGCATGCGTCTGTAAGCAAACACTCCATATGGACAAGTAAATGATGTTTTTTTCCTAATCTCTTGGATCAACCACTATTTGGTTATATCCTGAATAACCATCTAGGAAGCAGTAGTAAGCATGTCCTGCAAGTCTTTCCAGCATCTGATCCATAAAGGGGAGTGGGAAGTGATCTTTTCTTATGGATGCGTTGAGTTTTCTGTAGTCAATGCACATTCTCCATCCCGTGATAGTTCTTGTAGGTATGATCTCATTACTTTCGTTAGGCACCACTGTGATTCCTCCTTTCTTCAGAACTACTTGAACGGGACTCACGCATGGGCTGTCAGAGATTGGGTAGATTACCCCTGCTTGCGACAGCTTCATGACTTCCTTCTGCACTACCTCTCTCAACAAATTTCCTTCGGTAAGTATATCGAATTGTCATCAAGTAAAAACTCACAATAGAGTGAGGTTGAATCCCACAGGGATTGATTGGTCAAGCAATTTTAATTGGAAGAATGCTCTAGTTGAGCTAAGCAGAAAATGGATATAGAATTACAGAAAATTAAATGGCAGGAAAGCAAATGACAGAAAATAAAGTGCAGAATCTTAAATGGAGAATTAAGGTGATTAGCATGAAAGTAAATGACAGAAAGTAAAGAGAATGGGTAAGATCAAAAATGGAGAATTCATTGGGTTCAGGAGGTGTTGCATTCTCTGGATCAAGTTCATTCTCATCTCTTCCTCAATCAATGCATTCATTGATCTCCTTGGCAATCTTAAGTGATTGAATCCCAATTCCTTGGCAATCCAATCTCTCTAAACTTGAACAATTGCCCAATTCCTTGATTTAATTGCTCATGAGAAGAGATGAGGTATGGTCACTAATTATACCACATGTATTTCCAAATCAAAGTGTTGGTAAGGTTAAATGTCACAATACCCATCCAAACCCCAATTTGGTCCAACATGAGAAAGCATTTCTAGCATGATCTCCTCATCCCTTTTCCAAGGCTCAGAGGAGATCCAATTATGGAGAGTTTCTTTCCCAAGATAACAATCCAATTAGATGAAGATCGAAAGCTTTCTAGTAAGATCAAGAGAAAAGAAAGAAGAAGAATAATGAAAACTATGATTGATCCATCAAATTACAACAGAGCTCCCTAACCCAATGAAAGGGGTTTAGTTGTTCATAGTTCTGGAAAATGGAAGTGAAGAAGAAGAAAGATACATTCTAACTCTAGAAGTTGCAGAAAAGTAAAATATACAGAGTGTAGTTTTCTCCAATGTGCCCCTCTCTTTCTAGTTCAAAACTACTCCCATATATACTACTCTTCTTGGTCTTCTGGTCAATTCTACAAGTCTTGGATATGGGCCTTTGATCTTAAGTTGAAGCAGTTGGGAACCTTCAGTGGGCTTAGCTTTATTTGCAGAGAGAAAGTGATGTAAGCATGGACTTTGGCTTGAGGTGTTAGTGGCGTTAACACTGAGTGACATTATGGGTTCGAGAACGTTAGTGGCAATCACTTTTCTCACTAACGTTCCCCCCATATGGCCCACATTAACTCCAATGTTAGTGGCACTAACGTGGCCACTAACGTTGCCTTACAAACCTTCGCAAGCGTTATTGGGACTCACCTTT
Organism: Arachis duranensis; assembly: GCF_000817695.3. Classification (NCBI taxonomy): domain Eukaryota; kingdom Viridiplantae; phylum Streptophyta; class Magnoliopsida; order Fabales; family Fabaceae; genus Arachis; species Arachis duranensis. Next base: position 55,935,789 of record NC_029772.3, on the reverse strand, counting down.
CCCAATAACGTTGCATTGTGCCCCTAGCCCCCACGTTAGAGCTCACGTTAACTAAGTTAACGTGGCTCTTAACATGGTTATGTCTCATCTTTGCAAGCGTTATTGGGATTCACCTTTCCCAATAACGTTGTCTTGTGCCCCTTGTCTTCACGTTAGAGCTTACGTTAACTAAGTTAACGTGGCTCTTAATGTGGTTATGAATGCCATCCCATCGTTAGTGACAAAGGTGAGTGTCACTAGCGTTGGCTCATCAATTTCACTCCACGTTAACTTTCACGTTAGTGGTCTTAACGTGACCACTAACGTGGGCAATGCAAGCTTGATCCAAGGTTAGTGACAAAGGTGAGTGTCACTAACGTTGGCATTGTTCCTCTCTTCCACGTTAGAGTCCGCGTTAACTTAGTTAACGTGGCTCTTAACGTGGTTCATTGCCACATCTTGGAGCATTAGTGGTGATCACAATTACCACTAACGTTGGAGTCTTTTTTGTCTCCACGTTAACTACCACGTTAATGTAGTTAACGTGGCAATTAACGTGGCTCATGATGGCTTCGAGGGCGTTGCTGGTATCCACTTTTCTCATTAACGCTGCAGGCTTATCCCTATTCCACGTTAGTACCTACATTAACTAGGTTAACGTGGATGCTAACGTGGCTCTTCCTTGCTTCCTTTGTCCTGAAATTACACAAATAAAGTGCATCAAAGCTCTAATCCAAGTCATGAAATCATGCATTATCCAATCTAACATTCATTCCTTGCATAATTCTCATGAAATAATGTAAAATTCACAATATTTGTCTAAATCAAGATGTAAGTGTTCTTTTATCTAAAACTTGCTTATTTTCTAAGAAAATGCATGAAACTACACTAAAACAGTAAAGAAAAGGTCAGTGAAACTGGCCTAGATGCCCTGGCATCAATGAGTATGTGAAAAAAATGGGAATCATGGGTAGCTAGGTACTGTATTAGAATTTTATAGGTTGTTATATGTGTTTGGTGAGAGATTAGGTTAATCAAAGATTCAAATTCCTAGCTCACTTGACCATATGCATCCCTACCTTTACCCTAACCCCATTACAACCTATGAATAAGTCCTCATGATGAATGTATGAATGCATTGAATAATTGTTGATTATTAGAAGAAAAACAAATCTTAGAAAGCATGAGTAGAAGAGAATTGAGTGATCAACCCTATACACTTGAGCGACTAGAGCGGATACACTTCCGATGAGGGTTCAATGCTCAATTCCTTGTTCCCGACTTTCATGAGCTTTTCTTCTTGCAATTCTATTTGTGCTTTATTTTGATATTCAAATTGGTAGGATTCATGAATCATTATACTACTTAGCCCAACTTGTTCATACATGCTATTGGAGATGGATTTACTTTTGACCAAATAGGTAGAATCATTTTGCATCTAGTTGCATTCATATAGATAGGTGCATATAGTTTAATTGCAGTGAATAAATGTTCATACCCCTTTTCCTGTCGTTCTTTATTCTTAGCATGAGGACATGTAAGTGTGGGGAGATTTGATAATCCCCAATTTTGTGGTTTATCTTGTGCTTAATTTGGGAGATCTTATCAACTTTTCTCATATTTATTCAATGAAATAGCATGATTTTTGTAATTCTCCCTTAAATTGTGCTTAAGTGCAAAAACATGCTTTTTATGTCTTAAATTTGCCAGTTTTTTAATTCACTTTGATTCCATTCGATGGCTTAATATGTTTGTTGAGTGATTTCAGGTTCATAAGGCAAGTATTGGATGGAAGAAGTGAGGAGAAAAGCATGCAAAGTGGGAGAATTCATGAAGAAATGAAGGAACCGTAAAGCTATCAAGTCTGACCTCTTCGCACTCAATCGACCATAACTTGAGCTATAGAGGTCCAAATGAGGCGGTTCTAGTTGCGTTGGAAAGCTAACATCCGGGACTTCGAAATGATATAAAATTTGTCACGGTTTCTTGACGTATAGGGGCACACACGCGCACATGACGCGTGCGTGCTGATGTTGCACGTGGGTCCACTTTAAACAATTCATTGGGGTCAATTTCTAGCTCATTTTTTGGCCCAATCCAACTCATTTCTGATGCTATTTCATGCTGAATTCAAGCTTGGGCAAGGGGGGAGCAATTGTTTGTAGGATTAGCATCATGTAGTTTAGTTTCTAGAGAGAGAAGCTCCCTCTTCTCTCTAGAATTAGGGTTCTTAGGTTAATCTCTCTTAGATCTAGCTTTGATTTCGTGTTTTCATCTTATTTCTTTTATGAATTCTTGCTTCTACACTTGCATTCTTCTAGTTTGTGATGTTAATTTTACTTTTATGCTCTCTTTTATCTTGATGAACCATTGTTGGATTTTAATTTCTTCTAATGCAATTTAATGTTTCTATGTCATTTTTATGTTCATCTTAATTGCTATTGTTGATTTCTTGCTTGTGGTAGTTATGGGTTTCACTAATTCTAACATTTTGTGATGTTTACTTTTATGGCACACTAGGTGCTTGATAGAATGTTTTCCTTTAGTTTTTGAGTAGTTTTCTTGACTCTTGCCTAAGCTAAGGGAATTGAGTGACCTTGAGTCATTGGGTCTCATTGAATTGGTGATTTGAGAACTCTTGGTGATCAATTTGATATCCATTGACACTAACCCACTACTAATCTAATTAGTAGATAGGTTGGGACTTATGGGTTGATGTGATCAAGCCTATTTGACGTACTTAAAGCTTTTGGAGGTAGACTTAATAGGTTGGTCCCTCATAATTATTAATATTTGGTATGTAGACAAGGATGGTGATCTCAATTTTCCATGCCTTAGCCAAGAGTTGTTTACCATTTCTTTATTAGTTCTTATCCTTTTACTTTCTTACCATTTGTTTTCTTGCCCTTTTATAAACCAAACCCCTTGTTCCTTCATAGCCAATAATTGACCATTTCATTACAATTCCTTGTGAGATGACTGGTGGACGAAATTGTGATTCATACTTAAATTGTTGTTCGAAATTGATTCCCAGGTAATGGCCCCAAAAACTTGGTGCTCAATACCATGGTCTAAACATAATTTCACAACTTCGCTCAACTAACCAGCAAGTGTACTGGGTCGTCCAAGTAATAAACCTTACGTGAGTAAGGGTCGATCCCACAGAGATTGTTGGTATGAAGCAAGTTATGGTCATCTTGTAAATCTCAGTCAAGCGGATAATAAATGGTGATAGAGTTTTCGAATATTAATAATAAATAAACAAAAAATAAAGATAGAAATACTTATGTAGATCATCGATGGGAATTTCAGATAGGCGTATGAAGATGCTGTGCTCCTTCTGAATCTTTGCTTTCCTACTGCCTTCATCCAATCCTTCTTACTCCTTTCCATGGCAAGCTGTATGTAGGGAATCACCGTTGTCAATGGCTACATCCCATCCTCTCAGTGAAAAAGGTCCAAATGCTCTGTCACGGCATGGCTAATCATCTGTCGGTTCTCGATCATGTCGGAATAGAATCCCTTGATTCTTTTGCGTTTGTCATCACGCCCAACAATCGCGAATTTGAAGCTCATCACAGTCATTCAATCCCAGAATCCTACTCGGAATACCACAGACAAAGTTTAGACTTTCCGGATTCTAATGAATGCCGCCATCAATTCTAGCTTATACCACAAAGACTCTGATCTCACGGAATGGAAGGCTCGGTTGTCAGGCGAGGGCAACCATGTGTCGTGCATCAGGAATCCAAGAGATGCACACTCTAGCTTTCGCTTGTAGAACGGAAGTGGTTGTCAGACACGCGTTCATAGGGACGGATGATGATGGGTGTCATGGATCATCACATCCATCAGATTGAAGTACGAGTAGTATCTTAGAACAGAAATAAGATTGAATTTGAATAAAAGATAGTAGTAATTGCATTAAAACTCGAGGTACAGCAGAGTTCCACACCCTTAATCTATGGTGTGTAGAAACTCCACCGTTGAAAATACATAAGTGATGAAGGTTCAAGCATGGCCGAATAGCCAGCCCCCAAAACATGATCAATAGTCTCCTAAGATGAATAATGGAATAAAACCGAGACCAAAGATGTAACGTGGTCAAAAGACACTGAATACAATAGTAAAATGTCCTATTTATACTAGACTAGCTACTAAGGTTTACAGAAGTAAGTAATTGATGCAGAAATCCACTTCCGGGGCCCACTTGGTGTGTGCTTGGGCTGAGCTTGAGCTTTACACGTGAAAAGACTTCTTTTGGAGTTGAACGCCAAGTTGTAACATGTTTTTGGTGTTCAACTCTGGTTCGTGATGTGTTTTTGGCGTTTGACTCCAGAATGCAACATGGAACTGGCGTTGAGCGCCAGTTTACGTCATCTAATCACGAATAAAGTATGGACTATTATATATAGCTGGAAAGCTCTAGATGTCTACTTTCCAACGCCATTAATAGCATGCCATTTGGGATTCTGTAGCTCCAGAAAATCTATTTCGAGTGTAGGGAGGTCAGAATCCAACAGCATCAGCAGTCCTTTGTCAGCCTTTTATCAGAGTTTTGCTTAGGTCCCTCAATTTCAGCCAGAAAATATCTGAAATCACAGAAAAACACACAAACTCATAGTAAAGTCCAGAAATGTGAATTTAGCATAAAAACTAATGAAAACATCCCTAAAAGTAGCTAGATTATACTAAAAACTATCTAAAAACAATGCCAAAAAGCGTATAAATTATCCGCTCATCAACAACTCGGAGTTTAAATACTTCGGTTAATCCTTATTGGGGCTTTTACATGTGACAAAACCAAATTTAATTTGATGTAAGAGTTGTTTGTTGGTTTGGAGCTATGCTTACAACGAAGTTCTAATTTCTACAGGAGAAATTCTAGACTGACACGACAATTTCTCATTATCACCTATTTACTTTCTTGCCTCTTTATTTCATTGTCATTTACATTTCTTGCAATCTTTTCCATCAATCCCTCGTGTTCCATCATAGCCAATAATATGCACTTCATTTTCAACTCCTAGGGAGAACGACCCGGGAGTTTAAATACTCTTGGTTATTAATTGTTTTGAATTGTGACATATCCTTTGGATTAAAATATTTGATGTAGGAATTAATTGTTGGTTTAGACTATACTTTCAATGATGGAATTCTAATTAGAGAAAACCTAGATCACCAAATAATTCTCTTCGTCAGACATATATGTTCATCTTATGTTGCTGACCTAAAGGCATTGGCCGAAAAAAGAATTGATTTCATTGAAAATTTTATTTACTTGGATTGGAAAAAACTCTTTGATATTAGAAAGCCTGTTTACCTTGACTTAGTCAGAGAGTTTTATGCAAACATGTACTATAATGAAGAATCTGTTCACTCATATATTAAAGGCCACCAAATTTATTTAAATAAAAAATCTATTGATAAAGCCGTTGATTATTATGATGTTGGCGTTAATGCTTACATTTTCGAAAAATGGGATAATAATCTGGGCATCTCACACAAGAATGCATTGGCTAACATATGTGTAATATTCCTCATGGATGGTGTTACCCCCAATCATAGAGCCTTAGGTCCAGCCAAAGCCCAGCTTCACTGTTTCATCTCTCATACTCATGTCCCAAAGTGGTTCATTCCAAAGAGTAACCTTCTATGATACCTTGGTCCGTTATGAAATACTCAACAAAACTAAAATCTAATTTGCTTACGTGATGATGTGCCATATATATGACTGTATGAAAAGCGATAAAAATATTTCTCTTTTATATTTCATGTTTTTAACTTGTATCTTTGAGTATTTTGGTGTTAATCTGAACAATGAGACACAAGAAAATAGAATTTCATATCTTAAGGGTGGTGGTGTAGCAATCTAAGAAAAAGGGCACAAAGGCAGCAAAGGACACGGTTTTGGAGAAAGAAGAGGAAGAAAGTATTCATCTTCCATGTACTGTAGGGACATCGTCCTCTCACAAGTACTTGATGAATGACATTGTCAAAGATGTCTTACAAAAATTTATAAATCTCACTAAACAGATGATCAACTTGAGCCAACAAGCTAGAAAACTAGCAATTCAAAATGAGAATTCCTTTAAGAAGTCTCAAAGTCGAGTTAAAGTGCTGCTCAAATCATAGATTCTTTGAAAGATAATCAAGCATTGTCCGAGCAAGAAGAAGATCTTCTTGAAATCGAGGATGAGGGATCTGATGTCTAGTTCCTGTTTGATGATGTTGTTTTCTTAGAATTTATTTTCTGATGATACAATTTCTGGTATTTAGATTTATTGTTTGAATACTGTTTACTATTGGATGACTATAATAGTTATATGAACTTAACATTGACACTAATACAATTACCTATTTTGCACTTATAATTGGCATATTGAACTATTTTTTGTGCAGATTTATCCTCCTTAATAACAAAAAGGGGAGTAAGTGTTGTGTGTTAAAATGAATTAAAATTTTTATGATGCCTAAGCAGGCTGTAGTTTCTTTTTTAAGTTATTATTTGTAGCTTTGATTGTGAATATTGCTTATGCTTGCTTATTGATCACTGCTCTGTTTGGTATCTGAGTTTTTGACTAAGTAGCTCTGATTAATGCTTGTTTTAAGGCTGTTTGATGATGCATTTTCAAACAGATTAACAAGTCTTGTAAATTTTGGCTAGTGATCAAATAAGTTCCCTAATATATAAAACTATTTGTAAAATTCTTGGATGTTTAGCATTATTTCTATGTAAAGTTTGTTCATATCAGGGTGAGAAATGCAATCATTTAAGGGAAGCCTAGTAAATAAAAAAAGGGAGAGTTTCAAATCAAGAGAAACATCAAAGAGAAGTTCCTAAAACTCTTCTTATTTTTTTTTCAATTCATTTCATAATGTTTGTCATTAAGAGAGAGATTGTTGAGTTTAAAGAACTAACAATATATTAAAGATGATTACTAAACATTATTATTGGGTTAAAAGCCAATTATATTTGTGATTAGTTTGTTTAGTATGCAAAAAATTAATTTAATTACATTGGCTCAAGGAGAAAGAAAAACAAACCACTACAAGAAAAATACCCATTCAGCCACACTTTTTTTAAACTACATTTGAAAATGAATAAGCTACACTTTTCTCCGTGTTGCCTTTTTATAAGAGAAAGGGATACACAATTGTGGCATGATTTAAAAAGTATAGCCTTAGGTATTATAGAAATTACTTATAAAGCGTAGCCTTATCTTAAGAGCTATGGGTTCACTTTTCACATAAAAAAACGCTTTTGAAGCATAGCCTATTTATCATGTTTTAGGTGCACTTTAAACATGTTGTCTAATATTTTTTTGTGACTAAACATGTCTAATATAAAAACACCAAATAAATACTTAGTAAAATTTTTTCGCCCTTTTCGTATCCATTCATCTTCACTCGCGCACTCTCATCCTCCCTCAACTCACACATACGAAAGAGAAAACATTAGAAAGGGGGAGCACAAGAAGAAGAAGAAGAGAAGAAGAGAGAAGAGGGGAAGGAAGGAAGGAAAGAAAGGACGACACCGCCTAGGGCTCCGCCACCGTCATTTTCATTGTCGAGCGCTAGTGAAAGAGAGCTCAAGGAAGAGAGAAAACGCGAGGGAGTAGAGAAGAAGGGGGTGCTTGGTCGCCGCTGAAACTCCACCGTCACTGCTAGGGTTTGTTGCCTTTGCTATTCTCTAACTCGCTCTCACTTTTCAGTTCGAAGGTGTGTATTATTTTGATAGTGATGATGAATTGCAATGGCTAATTGAGATAGAGAATGTATGTATTAATTTTCAATTGGTTCTATGAATTTTTTGGGGGTTTTGGGGTCTAATTTTAGGTTTTCTAATCTTCTAATTAGTTGTTGTTGTTCTTATATTTTCCATATTTTTATTATCATAATTTTGGCATCAAGCAAAGGATAGATTAAATGGATTTTTTTATCTTATTTTCACAAATAATAAAGGGGTCTACTCTGCTCTCTAATTGATCTCACTGTAGTTGATTGGTGTCATTTCATGCCAGAAGCAGAACTAGATCGCTATTTGGAAGCTTCACAAATTAGGGAGAGAGCAGTTGATAGGATTAATAATGTTATTGGAACGTATGAATCAATTGTTTGTACCTTATATTTCTTCAGGATTTTATTGTTTGTACCTTATATTATTGTTTTATTAAGGGTAGGAGAGAACACAAAAGAAAACACCATTGCTATTTTGGTATTATGAACTTATGATCAGTACCAATATTGAAACCAAACTGAAGTTACTGTACAACTCATTAATTATACAAAGACCGGTAAGCAAGTCTAATGTTTCTACACAAAAAACTACTTTAATAGGCAAAGTTAATATAAAATGATAGGAAATGTTATCATTTTTTCCCTTATTAGCACTATTTAGTACATTAAAAGAAAACAAAATACTAAGTATTGCCTGCAAAATTTCTTGATGTCTTCCCTCCATCAATTGCTCCTTGTTCCAGATCAAAGTGTTGTAAATGGAGGAGGAACAGCTATTTCAGTAGCAGTATTGCTTGCAAAATTTCTTGATGTCTTCCCTCCATCAATTGCTCCTTGTTCCAGATCAAAGTGTTGTAAATGGAGGAGGAGGAGGAGCTATTTCAGTAGCTCTTGCCCTCAATCAAAATGCTGCCAAGGTAGCTGCAGCTATTACTTTCACTGTCCACAAAAAAAATATATATTAGCATTATATTTTTCAATCCCATAATTGTATGTTGAATTGGTGCTTGCATAATTTGATTCAGGCAGTTTGCTAGCATTGATGGGACTCACAGGAACCTTGACCCCAAGAATAGGAGTTCTAAAAAATCTTACCGCTCTGTAACTATTCATAGTATGACACATTCATTCAATCTTGGTCAAGCTATATTTTCATATGATTGGGTAGTTAGGTGATAAAAGTGGTTTGTTAGTCAAGCTAGATTTTTTTAGTGTAATCATTGATGTGTATATGCTTTATCATACAGTTCTTTGCAAGGAAATGCCATCACAGGAAACATACCAAAAGAATTAGGAAATCTGACAAACTTGGGCAGGTTGGATTTGGAAAATAACAGATTAACTGGCCAAATACCATCTTCCCTTGGCAATCTGAATAAGCTCCAATTCTTGTAAGTATGTGTTAAAACTGGTACCAACAAAATGCTCTCACAACACTCGATAAAACAAAAACAAACTGAACAGGTTACCCTTTACGCAAAATACTCTCAGCTGGAATTTATTGAATGGAAATGCAGAAATTACAATAGAATAGAAAAATGATAGCCGAGGAATTTCGAGAGTCTTCTTCTCCCTAAGCCTAGGCCTTTCTAAGTCTTTTCCCTACCTCAATACCTATTCGGTTCCTTCTTTTATTGCCTCACCCTCTCTCTAATCGAAATCTTCACAATCATGCAGTTCTCTGATTCTCCTCTGATTGATTCAATCAGTTATTGCCTCCTAAAATCATGCAGTCCCTGATTCTCCTCTAACTGATTCAATCAGTTTTGCTTCCTAAAATAAATCAGTTATTTAAATCAGTTATTCCTCCATTTCCTTTATTATTTCGTCTAGAATAATGATAAGGTAAAGGGATTATTATCTTTCCCTTTTTTAGCTGCCTGTACTGCTGACTCAGCATTTTCCTCAGGGTATGTAACAATACCCTCCCCTTGAAGCATCACCTTGTCCTCAAGGTGAAAGGAGGAAAAACTGGCCTGGATCTTTCTTGCTGTCTCCCAAGAATTTTCAAATTCAGGGAGGTCCTTCCACTTGATCAAAACCTCCAAGTTCTGATCAGCTTTCTTTCTAACAGCCAATACATCTTTAGGTTCTGCTTGCAGTACATACTCCTCAATCAACGTTGCTGGTAGGGGTTAAACCTGAGTGCTGGGGTTTACACATTTCTTCAACAAGGAGACATGAAAAACTAGATGCACTCTTGCATTGGGGGGAAGCTTCAGCTTATAAACAACTTGTCCAAATTTCTCTAGAATTTCATAGGGACCATAGAATCTAGCACCCAGCTTTTGGTTTACTCTCTGGGCCAGTGTCTTCAACCGATAAGGTTGCAGCTTGAGATATACATGTTTCCCTGGTTCAAAAACCACTTCTCGCCTCTTACGATCTGCATATGTTTTCATCCGGTTTTGCACCCTTTCTAGCTGGAACCGCAGCTTGTCCAGCATCTGATTGCGTTCCCCATTAGAACTCTAACTTCCTCAACCGCAGCATCCCCCCTCCTCTCAACAACGCGGGAGGTTCTCTCCCGTAGAGTGCCTTAAATGGAGTCATTTTGATGGAGCCATGATAATTGGTATTATACCAATATTCATCCCACCTCAACCAACGAGGCCACTGCGTTGGTTTGGAACCTGTGAAGCATCGAAGATAGGTCTCCACGCACTTGTTCACTGCTTCACTTTGACCATCAGTTTACGGGTGATGAGCCGAACTCATTTTTAGCGCTGTGCCTGCTGCCTTAAAATTTTAGACAAGAAAGCACTCATGAAGAGTCTATCTCAGTCAAAAACAATAGAACTTGGGAAACCATGAAGCCTCACAACCACTTTTACGAACAGCTCAGCCACTTCTTTGGCTGTGTATGGGTGAGAAAGGGGGAAAATGTGCATATTTGGTCAATCTATCCACCACCACAAAGATGGTGTCTTTCCCAGCAGCTTTTGGAAGCCCCCTAATGAAATCCATGGAAATATCTGACCAGACGTTGGTCGGAATTGGAAGTGGTTGCATCAGGCCATCCGGTGATAAAGTGGATTGTTTGTTCCTCTGTCACACCTCATATTGCTTTACATATTCCATGATAGTCCCCTTCATTCCTTCCCAAAACAAAACTCCTGATATCCTTTTGTAGGTTCTAAAGAACCCGGAATGCCCTCCTATCTTCGAATCATGGAATTCTTTGAGGAATTTAGGAATCCACTTGGAATGCTTCAAAATGACTAACCGACCATGGTACAACAGCCTCCCATTGCGCCATTCATACCCAGCTGCTATTTCTCTCCCCTGAATCAAGTCTTGGATAATCCCTTGTAGCTTGGGATCTTGCTGGACTTCTTCTTCTATGCCTTCCCAATCTGCCGTGGACACTACTGAAACTGCTGCAAACTGAAATTTCCTGAAGAGTGCATCAGCCACTCGGTTATCACTTCCCGCCTTGTATTTGATCTCAAAGTTGTACCCGAGCAGCTTAGTTATCTATTTTTGCTATTCTTCTCCACTGATCCTCTGATCAAGCAAAAATTTGAGGCTTTTTTGATCTGTGTAAACCGTGAATCGCCATCCTAAGAGGTAATGTCTCCACCTTTGGATGGCCAACACGATGGCCATCAGCTCCCTCTCATAAACGGATTTGGCTTGGGCCCTCTCTGAGAGTTTTTGGCTCATAAATGCTATGGGTCTGCCATCTTGTAACAGCACCACCCTAATTCCTTTTCCAGATGCATCGGTCTCTAAAGCAAATGGCTTGGAAAAAGATGGAATGGCTAATACCGGCATGGTCACCATGGCCTTCTTCAATTGTTCGAAGGCTGCCTACGCGTCACTTCCCCATCGGAAATAGTCTTTCTTCAACAGTTATGTGAGAGGCCAGGCTATGGCCCCATAGTTCTTCACAAACCGACGGTAGTATCCAGTCAACCCCAAAAAACCCCGCAACCCTTTTAAATCCTTCGGAATGGGCCAATCTACCATGTCTTGTATTTTCTGAGGGTCTGCAGCCACCCCTTCGTTGGAAATCACATGCCCCAAGAAATTAATCTTCTCTTGGGCAAATTTACACTTCTTCTTGTTGAGGAAGAGTTTATGATTTCGGAGGACCGTGAATATTTGTTGCAAGTGATCCCAATGATCTTCTAAATTGCTACTATAAACAAGAATATCGTCAAAAAATACCAGAATAAATTTCCTCAGGGAAGGCCTCAATACCTGGTTCATGAGTGCTTGGAAAGTGGAAGGGGAGTTGGTAAGCCAAGAAGAATCAGAATCATTTCAGTCCACTGAATTGGACAGCACAAAAAAAGAATTGACCCCAGACCAATTTTTTGGCGCAGTTGCGCTACGAAATCCGCCCTCCATTCTCTCAAGTACCTCTCCGCTTCCTCTGCCATGGCTCACTATACTCGTCAAGGTTGTCGGAGGTCTTTGAGTCATACGACCGTGGTACCCAAAGGGCATCACCATGAACTCATAATGGCCCTCATGAGTTTGGAATGCTGTCTTGGGAATGTCCTCTTCCCGCATGCGAATCTGGTGGTATCCCGATTTAAGGTCGAGCTTCAAAAACACCCTTGCTTCTCCCGCCTCATCCAATAGCTCTTCAATGGTCGGAATGGGAAACTTGTCAGCCACCGTGATCCGGTTCAAGGCCCTGTAGTCTACGCAAAACCGCCAACCACCATCCTTCTTCTTGACTAAAATGACTAGACTCGAGAACGGGCTGGTGCTGGGCCTAATTATTCCTGAGCTCAACATCTCCTCTACTATTTTCTCAATCTCAGACTTCTAGTAATGGGGATAACGGTATGGCCTAATGCGAGGAATTGCTGAGCCCTCCTTCAAGATTATGGCATGATCTTGTTCTCTCTTAGGAGGTAGTCCCTCCGGTGTGCTAAATAAGTCCCCAAAACATTGCAAAAATTGCTCAACATCTCCAGAAAAGGGTTCTGTAGGTTAGGTTTCAATGGCTGCCAAGACAGGGGTGATGACAAAATCTTCTTCTTGATTCTTTAGCACTTGCAAGGTAGTCTTCCAAGAGGCCTTACTTCTGCTTAGTGAAGGATCTCCCTGCAAATGGAATTCCTTATCTCCTTACTTCCAGCTCAACATTAATTCACTATAATCCCCCACAAATTTTCCCAAGCTGGCCAGCTATCCTGCTCCCAGAACTACCTCTGAGCAGCCCAGTTTCATAACGAAAAAATTCTAAATAATTGGAATTCCTTGAATAGTCACCTGCAGTTCCTCACAGCCCTCATGTCCCCATTCTATGGCACTATTCCCTGCCTCTACTCGAAATTCCCGTACTTTTTTTCACTGGCAGAGACAGCCGCCTAACCACCTTAGTGGCTATTGGTGCACGAAATTGTGATCATCAATGGCGCCATCAACATGGTACGCTCAATTGCAATCTCAACTCTTTATCACTACTTCGCACAACTAACCAGCAAGTGCACTGGGTCGTCCAAGTAATAAACCTTACGCGAGTAAGGGGTCGATCCCACGGAGATTGTTGGTATGAAGCAAGCTATGGTCATCTTGTAAATCTCAGTCAGGCGGATTCAAATGGTTATGGAGGATTGATAATTAAAAGATGAATAAAACATAAAATAAAGATAGAGATACCTATGTAATTCATTGGTGAGAATTTCAGATAAGCGTATGGAGATGCTTTGTCCCTTCCGTCTCTCTGCTTTCCTACTGTCTTCATCCAATCCTTCTTACCCCTTTCCATGGCAAGCTGTATGTTGGGCATCACCGTTGTCAATGGCTACAGTCCCGTCCTCTCAGTGAAAATGTTCAATGCGCTTTGTCACAGCACGGCTATTCATCTGTCGGTTCTCGATCATGTTGGAATAGAATCCAGTGATTCTTTTGCGTCTGTCACTAACGCCCCACAATCACGAGTTTGAAGCTCGTCACAGTCATTCAATCCCTAAATCCTACTCAGAATACCACAAACAAGGTTTACACCTTCCGGATTCTCAAGAATGGCCACCAATGGATTCTAGCTTATACCACGAAGATTCTGATTAAGAAATCCAAGAGATATCCACTCAATCTAAGGTAGAACGGAGGTGGTTGTCCGGCACACGTTCATAGGTGAGAATGATGATGAGTATCACAGATCGTCACATTCATCAAGTTGAGGAACAAGTGATATCTTAGAACAAGAATAAGCTGAATTGAATAGAAGAACAATAGTAATTGCATTAATACTCGAGGTACAGCAGAGCTCCACACCTTAATCTATGGTGTGTACAAACTCTACCGTTGAAATTACATAAGAACAAGGTCTAGGCATGGCCGAATAGCCAGCCTCCCAAAGAAGGTTCAATCATAAAAACATGATCAAAAGATGATCCGAAGATTGAAAGATTCTTCAATACAATAGCAAAAGGTCCTATTTAAAGAGAACTAGTAGCCTAGGGTTTACAGAAATGAGTAAATGATATAAAAATCCACTTTCGGGCCCACTTGGTGTGTGCTTGGGCTGAGCATTGAAGCTTTCATGTGTAGAGACTTTTCTTGGAGTTAAACGCCAGCTTTTGTGCCAGTTTGGGCGTTTAACTCCCACTTTTGTGCCAGATCCGGCATTTAACGCCGGGAATTCTGAAGCTGACTTGGAATGCCTATTTGGGCCATCAAATCTCAAAAAAAGTATGAACTATTATATATTTCTAGAAAGCCCTGGATGTCTACTTTCCAACTCGATTGAGAGCACGCCAATTAGGCTTCTGTAGCTCCACAAAAGCCACTTCGAGTGCAGGGAGGTCAAAATCCAACAGCATCTGCAGCCCTTTTCAGCCTCTGAATCAGATTTTTGCTCAGGTCCCTCAATTTGAGCCAGAAAATACCTGAAATCATAGAAAAATACACAAACTCATAGTAAATTCTAGAAAAGTGAATTTTAAATAAAAACTAATAAAAATATAATAAAAACTAACTAAAACATACTAAAAGCATACTAAAAACAATGCCAAAAAGCGTATAAATTATCCACTCATCAGCTATGAAGTTTGTCGACGCTCCAGGGTCTACGAGCACCATCACTTCCTGGCCCAAAATCGCCCCTCTCACCTTGAAAGTTTTGTGTGTTGTCAATCTCCAAAAACTGTATAAAGACAACTGCAGTTCAACTCCTTTGGGTTCCTCTACTGGCAATTCCGACCTCTCATCCTCCTGCTCGGCTTCGTGGTCTTCTTCTTCTTCTTCAATCAACAAAATCTTGTAGTGTTACATTGGATAGACATGGGTCGGTCCCCACTTCTCTCCACAGCGGAAACATAAGCCTTTCCGCTGTCGCTCTGCCCACTCCTTGCCGGAGAGTAGCCGCGTTCCACTGCCTCTGGTCCCAGAGATTAATGCCGCGTCGCCTCCCCCAACAAAGCTCGAGTTAGTGCTAGCCCATGTGATCGAAGGGGCTCAGTTGGTGTTGGGTCCCGATTCCACTCCCACTCCGCTTCTGGATTCATGTAAGTTGGGTCGAGTCTAGTTAGGATTTTTTTGAAATCCCATGCTGATAGATCCAGGTCCCCCCGACCCGCCTCCTTTGGATCCTCCTTCTCCTTTTCTGCCCGTCGGGTTCACTCCGAAATCCTGCCAGGCACGGTTTCTCCACTCAATTGCCATGGCTCTATCCATCAACGCCGGCAAATTATCAAAGCTTGCCACGTCCAGTTCTGCCTGAATCTCCCTTCTAAGGCCATTCACAGAAATACACATGAGAGTCTCCGCCCTGAGGTTTCGTTGTGTCCTGGCCATTGCTTCAAAATCTCTTCGGTACTGTGCGACGTCTCCGACTTGGCGCACCTCTAATAGTGGAGCCATTGGGTTAAGAGCTACACCGTTTCCTTCTACCCTCTCGTCATCTTGCTCATTCCTTCTACCATCATTTCTTCTTCTGGTGTCGTTTGCACCAGCGCCTCCACCTTGGTGATTTTGAGGTAGCCACTCCCTCATTTGTCTCAACATATTTGCTGAGAATGCCTCCAAAGATCGTTATTGAGCTTCCTGTAACTCCTTAATCCGTTTCTCTACCGCATCCAACCTTGACTCCATAGCAGCTCACGTGGACACCATGCACATAACACCCAGAACCGGTGCTCTAATACCAGTTGTTAAAACTGGTACCAACAAAATGCTCCCACAACACTCGATAAAACAAAAACAAACTGAACAGGTTACCCTTTAGGCAAAATATTCTCAGCTGGAATTTATTGAATGGAAATGCAGAAATTACAATAGAATAGAAAATGATAGCCGAGGAATTTCGAGAGTCCTCTTCTCTCCTAGCCTAGGCCTTTTCAAGTCTTTTTCCTGCCTCAATACCTATTCGGTTCCTTCTTTTATTGCCTCACCCTCTCTCTAATCGAAATCTTCACAATCATGCAATTCCCTGATTCTCCTATGATTGATTCAATCAGTTATTGCCTCCTAAAATCATGCAGTCCCTGATTCTCCTCTAACTGATTCAATCAGTTATTGCTTCCTAAAATAAATCAGTTATTTAAACCAGTTATTCCTCCCTTTCCTTTATTATTTTGTCTAGAATAATGATAAGGTAAAGGGATTATTATCTTCCCTTTTTTAGCTGCCTGCACTGCTGACTCAGCATTTTCCTCAGGGTATGTAACAGTATGACAATCTCTAATTACTAGGTTTTACTTTGCATAGATATAACGAGTCTTATCATATTACTGTGCTCTGCTTAATCATTTTTGGAGCCTTAAATAGTGACAATTGTTTTCCTCCTAATTTTTCTGCTAGCTTATATTAATTAGTGATAGGTAAAAAATAGTTTTAAGTATACACCAATTTGAAAATGTTTTAATCCCTCTTTTGTGGGTTTGTTCCCATATACCATGTTTGGAATTAATGGATATAATATTTGAATTTAGGATGCATTAGACATTTAGCATGTACCATTCCTTTTAGACATTTATATGTTTATAATATTTGAATTTTACAATGACTTGATGTTTTTAAAACTTTTGGAACTAAGTCTATTTTTTTATTAGATCACTTGTGTTAATAGGAAAAATCAATTAGTATTGTATATTACAGCCTGCTTTTCAACATATATCTTGTTAAGATGTTTCTTCAAAAGCTTGTTAAGAAAGGTGAGAGCCTGAAAGTACTTAAGGTGTTTTGGATGCTAATTTTTAGTTTTGTTTGTAACCGGCAAGAATAAATGTGTAGTTTATCTTCTAAATTTGAAAGTTCTTTCTCACTTTTGAGTGTTTGCACGGATGGAGCAATGCCTCATTCACTTTTGGATGCTATTTATGATGCTGGTTTCAATCGTAATCATTCCAGTGAAGTTTCTTCTCCAATTGCTGGGTACCTTCCAGGTTATATGGACTATCAAGTAGAAATGAGATCACAGATCCCTAATTTTGTTTGTATCACTGCTGCAGGCCATGCAATTGCTACAGCTACAATTGTCTTCCCTCTATCAATCAAAATGGAAGAGGAAGAACTATTTCAGATCAAAGTGCTGTAAATGGAGGAGGAGCTGTTTCAGTTGCTCTTGTCCTCAATCAAAATGCTGCCAAGGTAGAGATGACTTCGAAAAATGGTGCATTCTCCCAAAATCCTACACTTGTTCTTGCCCTAGTTGTCCAAGGTACGCCCGTTACTATTGTACAAAGTTCTTTTGGAGAAGTACTTTCTTCTATTTCTGTTGTTGGTATTTCAAATTATATTATATTACTTGCTCAATTTACAATTCTGATATAGTTAGAGTATAAATAATTATGATTGCTAAAATTTAGTCCTCATTTATTTTAATATCTTTGTCAACTTTGTCAATGTTGCTGATTAGTATCTGTCTTTTGCTTCACTCCTTATCATGCTTTAAAATTAAGGAACCAAGTTGCATAGGCTTCTATTTTATTTTCTCTATTTTCAGTTTCTATTTGGCGCAAAAGTGCATGGTGTTGCTCTGTATTTGTACAATTTTTGTTTTTTACAATTGATTTTACACTGCCAAGTACCTAGAATTTATGACTTTGATTTAAGAACCCTTGTGGTTTGGTACAAAATGGCGCATTCCTTTACGCTAAGTGTCTTTTTATTGTTTTCAGATAAATAGAAATGAGTATATTTGGTGGAAAGCTAATTCTAGAGAGACAAAGGAAGAACTAATTGATAGAGGGCCTAAGTTCCTGGACTAGTATATTTCTATTCACAAAAATCTTTGTTGCTAATTGTTTACAATTATATAGAGAGCAGTGTATTATAGATGTGCTAAGGGATAACTCTATTCATTTTGTATAAGCTAATTCAATTTTACTTATCTTCTTTTTATTTTAATGTGAGATGTATGAATATTCAAAATTTATTATTATGTACTTATTTTTATTTTATAATATTTGACTAATTTAATTTAAAATGCAAGATTATATATATAATTATATTACTAAATATTAGGTTATAGAAAAAAATTATTAGAATATATATATATATATATATATGAAGAAAATTAAAAAGAAAAGAGGGACCTAAGGCTACACTTATATATGGTAGCCATGGTATACAATGTGGCTACGCTTTACAAGTGATGCAGTAATGCTGAAAAGCGTAGCCTATTCTGGTAAAAATGGAAGCTGAAAAGCGTAGCCTTTGGTCCTGGACAACATCACTTGAAAAGCGCACGCTATTTCCAAATGCCAAAAGCGTAGCCCTTGGTGCAGAAAAGCATAGCCTTTGAGAATAGACAACGGCCGAATAGGAATCACTCCAAAAAGCGTAGCTGATGAGCGGATAATTTATACGCTTTTTGGCATTGTTTTTACATAGTTTTCAGTATGATTTAGTTAGTTTTTAATATATTTTTATTAGTTTTTAAGAAAAGTTCACATTTCTGGACATTACTATGAGTTTGTATATTTTTCTATGATATCAGGTATTTTCTGGCTGAAATTGAGGGACCTGAGCAAAAATCTGATTCAGAGGCTGACAAAGGACTGCTGATGCTGTTGGATTCTGACCTCCCTGCACTCGAAATGGAATTTCTGAAGCTACAGGCATCAAAATGGCACGCTCTCAGTTGCGTTGGAAAGTAGACATCCATGGCTTTCCAGCAATATATAATAGTTCATACTTTTCTCGAGTTTAGATGACACAAACTGGCGTTTAACGCCAGCTTTCTGCCCTATTTTGGCGTTAAACGCCAGAAACAAGTTGCAAAGCAGAGTTAAACGCCAGAAACAAGTTACAAACTGGCGTTCAACTCCAAGGAAGACTTCTACACGTGAAAGCTTCAATGCTCAGCTCAAGCACACACCAAGTGGGCCCAGAAGTGGATTTCTGCATCATTTACTTCATTTTGTAACCCTAGTAACTAGTTTAGTATAAATAGAACTTTTTACTATTGTACTAGGGGTCTTTTTCCCTAATTTCGAATTCATATGCCATTTGGGCAGGCTGGCCATTCGGCCATGCCTGGACCTTCATCACTTATGTATTTTCAACGGTGGAGTTTCTACACACCATAGATAAAGGTGTAAAGCTCTGCTGTTCCTCGAGTATTAATGCAAAGTACTATTGTTCTTCTATTCAATTCATGCTTATTCTTATTCTAAGATATTCATTCGCACACAAGAACTTGATGAATGTGATGATTATATGACATTCATCACCATTCTCACTCATGAACGCGTGATTGACAACCATTTTCGTTCTACATGAAAACAAACTTGAATTTGTATCTCTTGGATTCCTGGTCCATGCATTTGATTGCCTCTCCTGACAACAAAGCCTTTAATTCCTTGCGATCAGAGTCTTCGTGGTATAAGCTAGAATCCATTGGCAGCATTCTTGAGATCCGGAAAGACTAAACCTTGTCTTTGATATTCCGAGTAGGATCTGGGATGGGATGACTGTGACGAGCTTCAAACTCACGACTGTAGGGTGTGGTGACAGACGCAAAAGGATAGTAAATCCTATTCCTACACGATTGAGAACCAACAACTGATTAGCCATGCAGGAAACCGTAGAGGACCTTTTTCACTGAGAGGATGGGAAGTAGCCATTGACAACGGTGACGCCCTACATACAGCTTGCCATAGA
This sequence comes from Arachis duranensis, assembly GCF_000817695.3. NCBI lineage: Eukaryota > Viridiplantae > Streptophyta > Magnoliopsida > Fabales > Fabaceae > Arachis > Arachis duranensis. Next base: position 55,915,998 of record NC_029772.3, on the reverse strand, counting down.
AAGGAGTATGAAGGATTGGATGAAGGCAGTAGGAAAGCAGAGATTCAGAAGGAACAACGCATCTCCATACGCTTATCTGAAATTCCGACCAATGAATTACATAAGTATCTCTATCTTTATTTTATGTTTATTTATATTTTAATTACTAAAACTCCATAACCATTTGAATCCGCTTGACTGAGATTTACAAGGTGACCATATCTTGCTTCAAGCCGACAATCTCCGTGGGATCGACCCTTATTCACGTAAGGTTTATTACTTGGACGACCCAGTGCACTTGCTGGTTAGTTGTGCGAAGTTGTGAAAAAGAGTTGAGATTACAATTGTGCATACCAAGTTGTTGGCGCCATTGAGATCACAATTTTGTGCACCAAGTTTTTGGCGCCGTTGCCGGGGATTGTTCAAGGTTGGACAACTGACGGTTCATCTTGTTGCTCAGATTAGGTAATTTTATTTTTGTTTTAACCTTTATTTTATTTTCAAAAAGTTTTAAAAAATCTTTCAAAAAATTTTTCTTCTTTTTCGTTTTTCTAAAAATAATTTTCGAAAAATCCAAAAAAAATTATAAAATCATAAAAACAAAAATATTTTGTGTTTCTTATTTGAGTCTAGTGTCAATTTTTAAGTTTGGTGTCAATTGCATCTTTTTAATTTTCTAAAAATTTTCGAAAATTCATGCATTACATTCTTCATGATCTTCAAGTTGTTCTTGACAAGTCTTCTTGTTTGATCTTCATGTTTTCTTGTTTTGTGCCTTTTGTTGTTTTTCATATGCATTTTCGAATTATTAGTGTCTAAGCATGAAAAATCTCTAAGTTTGGTGTCTTGCATGTTTTTCTTTTCTTGAAAATTTTTCAAAAATAAGTTCTTGATGTTCATCATGATTTTCAATGTGTTCTTGGTGTTCATCTTGACATTCTTAGTGTTCTTGCATGCATCATTGGTTTTGATCCAAAATTTTCATATTTTGGGTCATATTTGTGTTTTTCTCTCTCCTCATTAAAAATTCAAAAATAAAAAAAATATCTTTCCCTTATTTGTCTCATAAATTTTCGAAATATTTGGGTTGACTTACTCAAAAAATTTTAAAATAAGTTGTTTCATGTTAGTCAAGTCAAGATTTCAATTTTAAAAATCTTATCTTTTCAAAACTTTTTCAAAAATCAAATCTTTTTCATTTTTCTTTTATATTTTCGAAAATTTTTTAAATTGGTTTTCAAAATCTTTTTCTTATCTTTATTTCATAATTTTCAAAAACTTTACTAACAATTAATGTGATTGATTCAAAAATTTGAAGTTTGTTACTTTCTTGTTAAGAAAGGTTCAATCTTTAAATTCTAGAATCATATCTTTTAGTTTCTTGTTAGTCAAGTAATCAATTTTAATTTTAAAAATCAAATCTTTTTAACTTCCTTTTTCAATTCTTTTTCAAAATAAATTTCAATCAAATCTTTTTCAACCATATCTTTTCAATCATATCTTTTTCAAATCATATCTTTTTCAAAATCAATTTCAAAATCTTTTCTAACTTCTTATCATTTCAAAATTGATTTTCAAATCTTTTTCAACTAACTGGTTGGCTTTTTGTTTGTTTCTTATCTTTTTCAAAACCACCTAACTACTTTTCTATCTCTAATTTTCGAAAATCACTAACCTTTTTTTCAAAAACAATTTTTGAAATTCTCTCCCTCTCATCTTCTTCTATTTATTTATTTATCTACTAACACTTCTCTTCTACTCATAATTCAAACCCTCTTCTCTTCTCTCTCTGTGTTCAAATTTGTCTTCTTCTACTCTTTTCTTCTTTTACTCACATAAAGGAATCTCTATACTGTGACATAGAGAATTCCTCTTCTTTTCTGTTCTCTTCTTTTTCATATGAGCAGCAGCAAGGACAAGGACATTCTTGTTGAAGTAGATCCTGAACTTGAAAGGACTCTAAAGAAGAAGCTAAGAGAAGCTAAAACACAACACTCTAAAGAGGACTTTACTAAAATTTTCGAAAAAGAAGTAGAGATGGTCAAACCCAATAACAATGGTGGAGGTGCAAGGAAGATGCTTACTGATTTTACTGCACCAAATTCCAACTTCCATGGAAGAAGCATCTCAATTCCTGCCATTGGAGCAAATAATTTTGAGCTAAAGCCTCAATTAGTTTCTCTGATGCAACAGAATTGCAAGTTTTATGGACTTCCATCAGAAGAACCTTTTCAGTTCTTAACTGAATTCTTGCAGATCTGTGATACTTTTAAGACCAATGGGGTTGATCCCGAGGTCTACAGGCTTATGCTTTTCCCTTTTGTTGTAAGAGACAGAGCTAGATTATTGTTGGACTCTCAACCTAAAGATAGCCTGAACTCTTGGGATAAGCTGGTCACGGCTTTCTTAGCCAAGTTCTTTCTTCCTCAAAAGCTGAGTAAGCTTAGAGTGGATGTTCAAACCTTCAGACAGAAAGAAGGTGAATCCCTCTATGAAGCTTGGGAGAGATACAAGCAACTGACCAAAAAGTGTCCTTTTGACATGCTTTCAGAATGGACCATCTTGGATATATTCTATGATGGTCTGTCTGAATTGTCTAAGATGTCATTGGACCATTCTGCAGGTGAATCTATTCACCTGAAGAAAATGTCTACAGAAGCTCAGAAACTCATTGACATGGTTGCAAATAACCAGTTCATGTACACTTCTGAAAGGAATCCTGTGAGTAATGGGACGCCTCAGAGGAAGGAAGTTCTTGAAATTAATGCTTTGAATGCCATATTGGCTCAGAACAAAATATTGACTCGGCAAGTCAACATGATTTCTCAGAGTCTGAATGGATTGCAAAATGCATCCAACAGTACTAAAGATGCATCTTCTGAAGAAGAAGCCTATGATCCTGAGAACCATACAATAGCAGAGGTGAATTACATGGGTGAAGCCTATGGAAACACCTATAATCCCTCATGGAGAAATCATCCAAATTTCTCTTGGAAGGATCAACAAAAGCCTCAACAAGGCTTTAATAATGGTGGAAGAAACAGGTTTAGCAACAGCAAGCCTTTTCCATCATCTTCTCAGCAATAGATAGAGAATTCTGAGCAGAGTCCCTTTAGCTTAGCAAACATAGTCTCTGATCTATCTAAGGCCACTCTAAGTTTCATGAATGAAACAATGTCCTCCATTAGAAATTTGGAGGCAAAAGTGGGCCAGCTAAGTAAAATAGTTACTGAAACTCCTCCTAGTACTCTCCCAAGCAATACAGAAGAGAACCCCAAAAGAGAGTGCAAGGCCATAACCTTACTTGGTGTGGCCGAATGCACAAAGGAGGATGAGGACGTGAATCCCAGTAAGAAAGACCTCTTAGGACGTCCTCTGGACAAAAAGGAGTTTTCAATTGAGGAATCTAAGGAATATGAGGCTCACCTAGAGACTATAGAGATTCCATTAAGCCTCCTTTTACCATTCATGAGCTCTGATGACTATTCATCTTCTGAAGAAGATGAAGACATTATTGAAGGGCAAGTTGTCCAGTATTTAGGAGCAATCATGAAGCTGAATGCCAAGCTATTTGGTAATGAGACTTGGGAGGATGAGCCTTCATTGCTCAGTAATGAACTAAATACCTAGGTTCAGCACACTTTAGCTCAAAATAAACAGGATCCTGGTAAATTCCTAATTCCCTATACCATAGGCACCATGACCTTTGAGAAGGCTCTGTGTGACCTGGGATCAGGCATAAACTTAATGCCACTCTTTGCAATGGAGAAACTGGGAATCTTTGAGGTACAGGCTGCCAAATTCTCATTAGAGATGGCAGACAAATCCAT
>NC_029772.3:55910527-55912051 GCF_000817695.3 Arachis duranensis | reverse complement strand
ACACTGGGAAGGATGAGGATGAATCCATCATCCTTGGAAGACCCTTCCTAGCCACAGCAAAAGCTGTGATTGATGTGAACATAGGAGAGTTGATCCTTCAACTGAATGAGGACTACCTTGTGTTTAAAACTCAAGGATCTCCCTCTATAACCATAGAGAGGAAGCAAGAAAAGCTTCTCTCAATACAGAGTCAAACAGAGCCCCCACAGTCAAACTCTAAGTTTGATGTTGGGAGGCCACAACCAAACTCTAAGTTTGGTGTTGAACCCCCACATTCAAACTCTAAGTTTGGTTTTGGGAGGTCCCAACAATGCTCTGAACATCTGTGAAGCTCCATGAGAGCTTACTGTCAAGCTATTGACATTAAAGAAGCGCTTATTGGGAGGCAACCCAATTTTATTTATCTATGTTATTTTCTTTTTTTAGGTTGATGATCATGTGGAGTCAAAAAAATAACTGCAAAAAATCAAAGAAAAATCAAAAACAGCATTAAAAATAGCACACCTTGGAGGAGTAACTTAATGACATTTAAATGCCAGTAATGGTAGCAGAATGGGCGTTTAACACCCAATCTGGCACCATTCTGGGCGTTAAACGCCAGAAACAAGCACCAGACTCGTGTTAAATGCTAGAAAGAGGCAACAATCTGGCGTTAAATGCCAGAAACAGGTTGCAGCTAGCATTTAACACCAGGAAAGGAATTAAAAGCTGGCGTTTAACACCAGAAACAAGCAGCAATCTGGCGTTAAATGCCAGGATTGCACTGTAAGGGCATTTGCACGTGCAATAGGAGCAGGATGATACATCCTTGACCCCTCAGGATCTGTTGTAACACCCTAATATTCAAATCCTTATGCTCGAGTCATAAGTCAATGATATTACGATGGTACGACTCTCAGGTGGATTTTTTTTTAAATATATAAACATAGGTAATTTCGAAAGGAGTATTAATCGAGAAGCCTGAAAAGAGTAGAAATAAAATCGCGAAGACGTATCACTCACGTTTCGACAACGAAAAGATAAAACGTGAAGCCGAAAGCGATATACGGACAAGGCATAAAGGAGATTAAGAGACAGATAACAGATAGATATATATAACATAAGTAAATAGCCACTAGTCGCGACCCGCGAAGTTTAGGCCGGCTAGGGTACAGTATGAAAGTAGTTGACAACAGAACCTCCTAATCTCTCCCAAATGAAACATAAGAGCCTCTATAGGCAAGTTCCAAAAGAGTTCAACACATAATATAATATCTTCAAAACAAAGGTGGAGAGATTCTAAGCAAAACACAAAATAGGGAAAAATAAATATCTTCGCCGTCTCTCGGACGAACCGCAGCTCACTTCTGAGCACCTGAACCTGTATCTGAAAAACAAGAGATATATACGGAATGAGAACCCCGGGCCCATGGATTCCCAGTACGGTAAAAGTGCCAAATAAATACAATGCACTGCAATAAAAACTCACTAAGCATCCTAAACTCCTTTTCACCAAGTATCCAGCCTAGATTCTCACTAATCCAT
>NC_029772.3:55908411-55909672 GCF_000817695.3 Arachis duranensis | reverse complement strand
ACCCGGAGCAAGTGGACAACGCCACTGCCTACTACCCGGGGTTACACATCACATTTCAACATCTTCCATTATTATCCATTTAACACATTCATTCATTAATCATATATGCAATTATTCTCAGCCATAATCAATAATGGCTTTGCCGTGACCCGGCAATAACTCAGTCATCCGGCTCATGGTTCAATCAAAAACCAGCCATTTATCGATAGATATAGCCCTTCGGCTCATGGCATACACGGTACTCCCACCGTCATCCTCCATATCTCATATATTCATCGTTGATCATCATTGATCATAACTTTTCCCCTTGCTTCACTCGCAAGTTACCACATCCCCTAGCTCCTTTCTCATTGCTAGGCATATCATAATGATTTATTACATAAGGGGTGAGATCGGAGGCTTAGAAATATGAGATTTGACTTTTAATACTCAAAAATCAACTTTGGCATGAAAACAATTCCACGCGTACGCGTACTCCACGCGCACGCGTGGATGGCCTTAAAAACTCACCGACGCGCAAGCGTCATGCACGCTAATGCGTGGATTAAAAATTTGCCAAATCGACGCGCATGCGTCAACCACGCGTACGCGTGGATACTCTCGTGCCCCAGGCACAAAGCTGGCACAGTTCTGGCACAACTCTCTGGAAAATGGCTGGGCATTGGGTGCAGCACATCAGCGCGCCTGCACATACCACGCGCACGCATGGATGGCGTTTTCTGAAAGAACGGCGCGTTCGCGCTAAGTGCGCCTACGCGCGAGGGGACTTTCTGCTAAAAATTTTCTAAGTTAAAAGTTGCAGAATTCACAGATTCGACCCCCAATCTTCCGACGGACATAACTTCCTCATTTTAAATCATTTTTCATCCGTTCTTCGAACGGCATGGACATCCCGGATCCCATTTCATTTCTAAACAGATTTGGCGCAAAACAGAGATCCGTAGTCCAAGTTATGTCTCACCAACGTATGCCCAAAAACCATGTTTTCATATAAAACCACAAAGTGCCATTTTCAAAACAAGCCATTTTCAACTCCTATCAAAATCAACCAAAACATGCCAATTTCAACCCTTTTTGAAACCAATCAAAATATACCAAAATCAACATCAAGCCTCCTCAACTCATACATTAACACTTTACCACGATTCACAAAATCGCCATATAACCATTTTTACCCATTTCAAACAAATGGCTAAATTACAAACACATCAACATGTCATACACCCTTCCTCATCCCAATTTCCAACAATACTATTTCCAA
>NC_029772.3:55902512-55903007 GCF_000817695.3 Arachis duranensis | reverse complement strand
ATATAGCCCTTCGGCTCATGGCATACACGGTACTCCCACCGTCATCCTCCATATCTCATATAATCATCGTTGATCATCATTGATCATAACTTTTCCCCTTGCTTCACTCGCAAGTTACCACATCCCCTAGCTTCTTTCTCATTGCTAGGCATATCATAATGATTTAATACATAAGGGGTGAGATCGGAGGCTTAGAAGTATGAGATTTGACTTTTAATACTCAAAAATCAACTTTGGCATGAAAACAATTCCACGCGTACGCGTACTCCACGCGCACGCGTGGATGGCCTTAAAAACTCACCGACGCGCAAGCGTCATGCACGCTAACGCGTGGATTAAAAATTTGCCAAATCGACGCGCATGCGTCAACCACGCGTACGCGTGGATACTCTCGTGCCCCAGGCACAAAGCTGGCACAGTTCTGGCACAACTCTCTGGAAAATGGCTGGGCATTGGGTGCAGCACTATCGGCGCGCCCGCGCACATCACGCGCAT
>NC_029772.3:55882710-55901193 GCF_000817695.3 Arachis duranensis | reverse complement strand
TAGCTCAAGTTATGGTGGTTTGAAGATCAAAGAGAGTTAGGTTTTCTCTCTTCTCTTCTCTCTTCTCAATTCAGCGCCCCACACACCTTCTTTAGGGCAAAATGAGCTGAAATGCTCATAACTAATGTTTATATATGTTGGGTCTTGGGCCCACTTAGGCCCGGTTCACTTATTTTTGTCCGTTGGCCCAATTTTGGACCAAAACCTTTAAGATTAGCGCTCTAAATCGTACTTCAAATATTTCTACCTCCCCTAATTATAATCCCTTATTTCTTAATCTTATTTACTCATAATCAATTTTCTCAGCTGCAGTACCAGACAGGTCTCAGCCGGTACTGCCGGTCAAAATTCCACTGCGCGCTTTTACGCAGAAAACTATGTCTTCCGACTCGGAAAAATTCACTGAATCCAAAAATCATATTGAAATCATCAAATTCCAATCGCCAAATCTTCCAACCATATTCGCTCCTACTTAACTCATTATTTAATTAATTTCGGTTAGACCGGGTATTACATCTGTGGACCCCACAGGATCCCCACCTACCCCACCTCTCTCTCTATCTCCCTCCATCTCCTCTATTTTCTTCTTCTTCTCCTTCTTTCTTTCTTCTTTTGCTCGAGGACGAGCAAATCTTTTAAGTTTAGTGTGGTAAAAGCATTGCTTTTTGTTTTTCCATAACCATTTATGGCACCTAAGGCCGGAGAAATCTCTAGAAAGAGGAAAGGAAAGGCAAAAGCTTCCACCTCTGAGTCATGGGAGATGGAGAGATTCATCTCAAAGGTCCATCAAGACCACTTCTATGAAGTTGTGGCCAAGAAAAAGGTGATCACTATGCAATTCAGTTGGAATTTTCATAGAGGAAGACATCCTCATTGAAGAGGACAAGCCCATCACCAAAAAGAGGATGGAGCAAACAAGAGAGCCCACTCATGGACCTCAACAAGAGCATGAAGAATTCCCTCATCAAGAAATCCATGAGATGCCTCAAGGAATACATTTTCCTCCACACAACTATTGGGAGCAACTAAGGATAGGAGCACCAAAATTACTAGGGATGGAGCAACAAAGGCAAGGAAGAGACATAGAGGAGCTCAAGAGCACCATTGGTTCTTCAAGAAGAAGACGCCACCCACACTAAGGTGGACTCATTCCTTAATCTCCTTGTCTATTTATTTCTCTGTTTTCGGTTTTGAGGTTCATGTTTGGCTATGTTTTGTGTCTTTATTACATGATCATTAGTGTCTAGTGTCTATGTCTTAAGGCTATGAATAATTCCATGAATCCTTCACCTCTCTTAAATGAAAAATGTGCTTAATTACAAAAGAACACGAAGTACTTGGATTTCAAATTTATCTTGAAATTAGTTTAATTATTTTTATGTGGTGGCAATATTTTTTGTTTTCTGAATGAATGCTTGAACAGTGCATATTTTTTATAGTAAAGTTTATGAATGTTAAAATTGTTGGCTCTTGAAAGAATGATGAACAAAGAGAAATGTTATTGATAATCTGAAAAATCATGAAATTGATTCTTGAAGCAAGAAAAAGCAGTGAAAAAAAAGGTAGCGAAAAAAATGGCAAAAAAAAGAAAAAGAAAAAGAAAAAGCAAGCAGAAAAAGCCAATAGCCCTTAAAACCAAAAAGCAAGGGTAAAAAGGATCCAAGGCTTTGAGCATTAATGGATAGGAGGGCCCAAGGAAATAAAATACAGGCCTAAGCGGCTAAATCAAGCTGTCCCTAACCATGTGCTTGTGGCATGAAGATCCAAGTGAAAAGCTTAAGACTGAGTGGTTAAAGTTGTGATCCAAAGCAAAAAGAGTGTGCTTAAGAACTCTGGACACCTTTAACTGGGGGCTTTAGCAAAGCTGGGTCACAATCTAAAAAGGTTCACCCAGTTATGTGTCTGTGGCATTTATGTATCCGGTGGTAATACTAGAAAACAAAGTGCTTAGGGTCACGGCCAATACTCATAAAGTAACTGTGTTCAAGAATCAACATACTTAACTAGGAGAATCAATAACACTATCTAAAATTCTGAGTTCCTATAGATACAAATCATTCTGAATTTCAAAGGATAAAGTGAGATGCCAAAACTGTTCAGAAGCAAAAAGCTACAAGCCCCGCTCATCTAATTAGAAATAAGTTTCATTGATACTATGGGATTCATTGTATATTTTCTTCTTTTTATCCTATTTTGTTTTCAATTGCTTGGGGACAAGCAACAATTTAAGTTTAGTGTTGTGATGAGCTGACAATTTATACACTTTTTGGCATTATTTTTACATAGTTTTCAATATGATTTCTAGACTTTACTACGAGTTTGTGAGTTTTTCTGTGATTTCAGGTATTTTCTGGCTAAAATTGAGGGACCTGAGCAAAAACCTGATTCAGAGGCTGACAAAGGACTGCTGATGCTGTTGGATTCTGACCTCCCTACACTCGAAATGAAATTTTTGGAGCTACAGAAGTCCAAATGGCGCGCTCTCAATTGCGTTGGAAAGTAGACATCCAGGGCTTTTCAGCAATATATAATAGCTCATACTTTATCCGAGTTTAGATGACGCAAACTGGCATTTAACGCCACCTTTCTGCTCTATTCTGGCGTTATACGCCAGAAACAAGTTGCAAAGCAGAGTTTAACGCCAGAAACAAGTTACAAACTGGCGTTCAACTTCAAGGAAGACCTCTACACATGAAAGCTTCAATGCTTAGCGCAAGCACACACCAAGTGGGCTCAGAAATGGATTTCTGCATCATTTACTTCATTTTGTAACCCTAGTAACTAGTTTAGTATAAATAGAACTTTTTACTATTGTACTAGGGGTCTTTTTCCCTAATTTCGAATTTATATTCCATTTGAGGAGGCTGGCCATTCGGCCATGCCTGGACCTTCATCACTTATGTATTTTCAACGGTGGAGTTTCTACACACCATAGATAAAGGTGTGGAGCCTGCTGTTCCTCGAGTATTAATGCAAAGTACTGTTGTTCTTCTATTCAATTCATGCTTATTCTTATTCTAAGATATTCATTCGCACACAAGAACCTGATGAATGTGATGATTATGTGACACTCATCACCATTCTCACTCATGAACGCGTGATTGACAACCACTTCCGTTCTACATGAAAACAAGCTTGAATGTGTATCTCTTGGATTCCTGGTCCATGCATTTGATTGCCTCTCCTGACAACAGAGCCTTCAATTCCTTGCGATCAGAGTCTTCGTGGTATAAGCTAGAATCCATTGACAGCATTCTTGAGATCCGAAAAGTCTAAACCTTGTCTGTGATATTCCGAGTAGGATCTGGGATGGGATGACTGTGACGAGCTTCAAACTCGCGACTGTAGGGCATGGTGACAGATGCAAAAGGATAGTAAATCCTATTCCTACATGATCGAGAACCAACAACTGATGATTAGCCATGTGGGAAACTGTAGAGGACCTTTTTCACTGAGAGGATGAGAAGTAGCCATTGTCAACGGTGACGCCTTACATACAGCTTGCCATAGAAAGGAGTATGAAGGATTGGATGAAGGAAGTAGGAAAGCAGAGATTCAAAAGGAATAACGCATCTCCATACGTTTATCTGAAATTCCCACCAATGAATTACATAAGTATCTCTATCTTTATTTTATGTTTATTTATATTTTAATTATTAAAACTCCATAACCATTTGAATCCACCTGACTGAGATTTACAAGGTGACTATAGCTTGCTTCAAGCTGACAATCTCCGTGGGATCGACCCTTACTCACGTAAGGTTTATTACTTGGATGACCCAATGCACTTGCTGGTTAGTTGTGTGAAGTTGTGAAAAAGAGTTGAGATTACAATTGTGCATACCAAGTTGTTGGCGCCATTCAGATCACAATTTCGTGCACCAGTAGCCGTAGCCCAGAAAGCGTAGCCGACTAAGCAATTCAATTCCATTTACATCAGAACCAATTCACCTCACCACCAAACCAAATTCTCTCTTCTCTCTCATCCCTCTCTTCTAACACTCACATGAAATCTCAGAAGAAAAGAAAGAAAAAAAAGGAAAGCTCTGAGCTATGGTGAAATCAAAGAACAAAAGGGAGTTACCAAATCCAAGCAAGAAGAAAAAGTCAAAGAGGATAGGGCTAAAGGCAAGATCACATTCGAAGGACAAATCACAAAAAGGAGTTTTCACATTTGTGCTTCATTGAAGATTGGTGAAGAAATCTTCTCCTTGCATGCACAGAAGTGGAAAGTTGAAGATATTGAAGATGGTGACAATCTGCTATGAATCAACAATCAAGAATCAAACTTGGGACAAAGCAAGATTGAAGGGTTCAGATTCAGGAAGCAATTTAAAAAAGGTTGAAAGAGAAAATAAAAGGTAAGGATGCATATATGATTCAGTAACTACCTCTACTCTATCTCTCTTCTGTGACGTCGTTACTACTTCTAATTTTTTAGAGAAGAAGTCAAACATGTGCTGAAGCAAGGTTTCAAGCTTTGGAAGCTTCACTCCTCTATTAAAGGGGTAAACGGCCAAGGATTGAGATAAGGAGTGAGAGCATAATGTTTGGGTTCTTATAGCTTGCAAAGCTATTACCATTCTTCTCCTTCATGGTTCTCATTGAATATCTTATTTTCTCAATCTAGTTTTGTTTTTAATGGTAAAAGGCATAACAGTGAAGTTAATAAGAAAAAGTCATTAAGTGAAAAAAGACAAGAGAATTAAACTTGGAGAAAAAGCCAATGTTTATTTAAGAAATCTTTTGTAAATTTTTCTGTTATGTTGTCATGATCTTGATGGGATTTTCTTGCAAGTTGGGTGAGCACTTTGCTATTGAAAGCTAGGGTGAGTTCTTAGTCAAATCTGGTTTGGGTTAGAAGCTGAATTTGTCTCAAATAGAATTGGGTAGAATTCTAGGAAAATTAGAGTTTGTAATCTTGTTCAAAGATAGTGAAATTTCGACATTATTGTGATGGAGATTGGATGTAGGCTACATTGCATTGAGTAGCTGAACTATGATATATTTTTGTGTCACTTCTCTTTCTCTTCTCTATTTCTGGTTCTGCATTTAAGAGACAAAATAAAATTATCTCCTGATTATTCTATCTTGCTATACTTCACAGTAATACACCTTGCACATAATTCTGTTTTGACTCTTCCTTCGATGCGAGACAAAATATAATAATCTCTTATCTTTCACCTGAGGCAGCACTCCAGAATTCAGAAGTTTCATCCAACTCTAAGATTAGTCAAGCAACATAAAAAGAGTCCAAAATTCAATCCCCTTCTCTTAGCCACTGATATCCATCAAATTGGATCTTTCAATTTTTTTATGCAACAAGTAAAATAAATCACTCACCTCACTTAAATATATAAAGAAAAACATGCATAAAGCAATTGAAAAATTTTATTCCTAAAAAATGATCAAATTATGTCACAAAAAGTGTTTAAATAAACTCCTAATAAATTAGCCTTAATATGGGTAAAATCTTTCTAGAATAAAATATAAAATATAAAATTAAATAAAAGATATGACTCTAAAATTAATTCGATTAATTTAAATTATATTTAATTTTATTAGATGAAATTAGATTTGATTTAAATTTAAACTCTTAAAGATATGATAACCAATATAAACCAAATTTAATATTATTAGATTATATTAAATTTGATTTAAATTTTAAACTCTTAAAAATACTACTAAACAAATTAAAGCCAAATCAAATATTTTGGCAAATCTTATTAACAAATCAAACTGAAATATAGCCTAAATAATTTTGAAATTAATGCTAAATTTGCTCATTCTAATGAACCAAAAAAGCACTTTTAGACATCTTATTATCTTCCTGACTTAACCTAATGGTCTTGTCCTTTCTCCCTTAATTAACAATTAATGTATTTTCTAATGTATGAGCATTGCTAAGTTTCCAAAACTCTCTTTGATCTTCTTTATACATGCTCTAGTGATGGGACATTTCAGAAGTGTAAAATCTCTATTTTAGCCTTTAAACTTAGGATGTTCAAATTGTCCTTTTTAGCATGTATCATTCTTTCCTTTCTCAAAAAATTATTTTTCGATTTGTATCTATATCAAAAGAAGAAAAATTAGATACATTAAACCTAGTTGGATCATAATACTTGTTAAGAAAATTATTCTTGTTAAAATTGTGCTTGATAAGTTCCAATAAATTCAAACTCAATCTCATAGTTCAAAGACCATATTTTAGTAACTCTTCTTTACTCTTTGAATAGAGGTCAAGATCTTTTTTGTTAATTATGTCATAAACCTTCATTTGTATAAATCTAGTATTTTTTATTTTGCTTTCACTATCTAAAATAACATCACTTAAAGATAAAGGCATCATAATCAAAATAGTGGAACAGTTAAAATCATTCACAAATTCAAAAAAATAACTAATAGAATTATAAATTATATTTTTATAAAAAAGCTCAATGTCTAACAAATAATTATCTAGATCATTCTTAATATGTAAGATATGATAATCAAAATAACTAGTATATATTAACACATAATCAATCTCTTTTAAAAATAACTCAGCAATATGTGTAAAATTTATAATATTATGATATGCAATTAAAATTATCATCATACCAATGCTCTCTACAATAAGAATAATATTATAATTATATTTTTAGCCCTAGGTAAATTAAGCAAAAAATTCTTAGAAATATCAAGTCATATATGAGTAGAAATAAGCAAAAGAATGTACAATATATTTGACAATATTTAAGATTCAACTTGTTTACATGCAGTACAATTAGAATAAATTCCTTCAATACTCTTACATCTATAAGACCAATAAAAATATATAAATAACAAATCTAATATTCTTTTTATTCTACTATGGTACTTTAAAACAATATTCTCACAAGCAACATATGTAGAATGAAAATAAGATTTAATTGCATAAAAATTCTTCATAAATCAAATACAAACAAGTTAAGAGTAAGAATAGTGATTAAATCATACTTTTTGAAGAACTCATTAGTAACCACATTCTCATTATTTTGTCTAATCACATATGAAAAATAATCAAACAAGTTGATTCACTTTGCATGTCTCTTATTTAAAATTATTTGAATTATCAAATGCAAAACATAGAACACCTTCTCATATTTTGATTACTTGAGACTTGATTCATGTAACTACTCACTAAAGTATACAATTTGTTTTTTTTTTCTCTTTCCATTCGCATTAAAACTTTCAAATTCACTAGTAAATCTATAAAATCTTAAATATCTAACATATAAAAACTAGACAATTCATTGTTCATTTCAATATGAGTGATTAGAGACTCTTTGAACTTCAATGACACTAATGTACTCTTATTTAAAGTATAATTTTTTAGATATCTCTCACAATTGTGTTTGTTATTCTTAGTTTCTTTTTTTCATTGACTCCTCTCTTTCATTATTCTCTTTTTTTTTTCCGAAATTCTCATTTTCACTCAAAACACTCACTATTTTTCTCATTTTTTCTTTTTTTTCTCTCTTGTTGACCATTTTAAAAATTTTTGTACCTTTAATTCCTCTAAATATATATCTTCATTTGTAATATACTCAACAAATTTTTTCACAACTGACGTTAAAGAAGAACTCTTTTTTTGTCAATCTATATGATTTTTTTTAAATCTGCAACTTTAAATTTTGTCTTATTTTCAAATTTTGTCTTATTTTCAAACTTTACTCTTTTAAAAATCCTTATAAAATTAGGATTTGAAAATTTCAAGTTAACATAAGTTGTTGCTGCTTCTCTACTTTAATGGTCAAATTGACAAGATTCTTCATTGTTTTACAATGGTGAAATTCGATTTCATCAGTAATTTCTTTGTTTAATCCAACAAGAAATCGTCCCAAAAGAACTTCAAGATCCTTTTCAATATTAACATTGGTCATCAAATTTAATAACTCATTGTGGTACTCTACTATAAATTTTTATCTTTGTTTCAATTTACGAAACTTTTCAAAATAAATTTGTACTATAATGATGGCACAAACTGATTCTTCATAATTTTCTTAAGCTTCTACTAAGTGCAAATTGTCTTCTTTTTTTCTACCTTCTTCTTAATCTTCCTAATCTATTCCACCAAATACGAACATCGTAAAAAATTTGATTTTATCAATCTAACCTTCCTTTTCTCAAAAAGATTGCAACATGCAAAAATAAATTCTACATTCTTTTTCATTTGAAATAAATTTTAGCATTATTTTTTCCTTGAAAAGTAAGAATTTATATCTTGAAAATTATTTTCTCATATGGGATTCCTTCGCCGTCATTATTACCATCCTCAATCCTCGTTGATTCTAATTTTGAAACCTTAAAAAAATAATAAAGATCTCACAATACAGTTCTCACATGTTTTTTTTTTAAATAAAAAACTCAACATAGTAACGTGGAGCATTTAGAAAGTCCAGTGTTACAATACAAACACTAAATAAAAACCGTAGTTATCTCTCATATTGCCATCAACAACTAGACGGAACAAAGCCAATCCACTCTTTGTAGCTCCTAATCGACTTGGTAATAACTTCCGCAACGCATGTTTCTTAATTTCTGAAAATTCTGGCATTTCTTTCCAACCACGTATTCCAAATGATAGCAAAAAAAAAACTAATCTGTCACTTGTTACGTTCGACTTTTCTTCTAGGAGTTTCTGTCCAACTCTCAAAGTGTTGCTTAATAGTTCTTGGAATAGACCAAAATTTATTATAGGCGTATAACCAAGTACACCACACCTGCCACGTGAACTCACAGCCAATGAATAAGTGAAAATCATTCTCAATTTTTTTTTTATATAAAATACAAATCATATCCCTGTAATCAATAATGCCCAATCTAATCAATCTTTCCTTAGTATTGACCCTACCAACTAATACAAACCAGGTGAATAGCTCAACTCTTGATGGTACTAGTCCTCTCCATATAGATCTAATGAAACTATAACTCGTAATGTCCTCCAGGAGAGTCTCAGCCTACAAAGCTTGCACAAATGAGTTAGTAGAGTAAACTCCTGATCTATCAAATTTCCATACTATTCTATCCTCCTTCTCACTTGTTAACCTGACAGATTGTAGAACTCCATGAAGTCGGTTAGGATACTCGAGTTTTTACTCAATTTATGACTTTTTTTTCTCTTTTGATCTCATTACTCTTGTCTTTTTTCACTCTTGGATTGCTTTAAACAAGATGCACTTTAGAAATTAAAAAAAAAAAAGAGGAACCAAACTAAGATAATCTAAATGATAGAAACTTTGGAGTTTGTCTAAAATGAGCACAATAATTATGTGTTTATTTAATGTGCCACATTTATATAGACCATTAGATTTTATTAGAAGAAAATCAAAGGCTAATATAAAAGAAGAGCATTGATGGACTCTAATAAATACAGAATATTCTAGTA
Organism: Arachis duranensis; assembly: GCF_000817695.3. Lineage (NCBI taxonomy): Eukaryota > Viridiplantae > Streptophyta > Magnoliopsida > Fabales > Fabaceae > Arachis > Arachis duranensis. The sequence goes on along the minus strand of NC_029772.3, from coordinate 55,891,787 downwards.
TATAAATAAATGCTATAAATGACAATAATTTAATACACAATATTTTAAATGATAACAGAATCTTTTATTTTTAAATAATTAAATATAAAACATATAATACAAAAATATGAGTATTCTTTATTTATTAAGGTTAATTATTATACAAAAAAAATTTATAATATGAAAAAAATATATTAAAATAATAAAAGTATATAATTAGGGTAATTAGTTAAGACGTTGGGGTTTAGTATATTTAGCAACATAGGTCGTTTATGGTTTCAACTAAGTCCACATACATAAAAGCTACTTTTGACCTTTGGACGAGAGAGTCATTTTCATTATTTTTGTGCCAAAATTATTAGACTAAATTGGCATTAAATCTCAAAAAGCCAAAAATCTAACTACTATAGCCCAAAACCTATGGCCCAGTAACACAAACACTCAATCCTGCCCAAACTATTACCTAATCTAAACATTTCATTTATTCTAATTAACAAATTTAGCACAAACGAATAACGGAATCACGGAGACGCTCCTTTACTATGGTCGCATATTCACAACCACGTGTCGTATTCCAACAACAACACATATAGTCTGCATGAGATGATGACTATTGCGGTAGGCACCACAGAACTTCCCTTATAATTTGTCTTCTATCATAATTATATATGTATATATGTGAATAAATTGATCTTACCCAAATTCAAATTCAGCTTATTTAATATATTAAATAATTATAATAATATAATAACATTAAAATCAAAAGATTTTTTGTCATATTAGTCCTTGAAAGATAAAACGTAAGTCAAATTGGTCCTTCCGATAGTTAGATGATGACGTATCACGTTAAGTACCACGTGGCATGATGATGTGGTAGGTTATTTAATGCTACGCATCACAAGATGATTGGTTGACGTGTCAAGTCAGCGACACCTAGCATGCAGCGTGTCACTTGACATGTAAAAAAGTTATTTATAATAAAAGTAGTCTCTAAAAGTCCAATGTAAGTCATTTTTATTCCTAAAATTTTAAAAATCAATCAATTAGTCCTTATATAAATTTTTTAATTTTTTCTTCATAATATTAAATTTAAAAAATTTTTTTTTGTATTATTTTTAATATTATTTTTTAGACTTTAATAAGCAAAATTTTAATATTTACAAAAATTATATAATTATCTATCTTAAAAAAAATTAATTATAAGATGGTCATACTTTAGTTAAAATGTTAATTCTCATGGAGTTAAATTAACTCAAATTAAAATTAAACATCTAATTAAATGTGTCACGTCATAGAGACTAATTTACATGTTGTTTTAGAGAAAATTTGGTAAAATTTACCTATATATATAAATTTAGTCGAGTTAGAGAATAAAAAATTTAACTAAAACAATAAAAAATACTGAAAATAATAAAAAATAAAAAATGATCTTATTATAAATATATAACTATAAAGATTATATATATGAAACTATAAATGTTAAATTTAAAAAATAATTTTAAATTATTATCTACTTAATATTACTATAAAATAAATATGAATAAAAAAGATTAGAGAACAGAGCCATGAGATAATATATATATTAAAGTCTAAAGAATAAAAGAATATATATCAATTATATATCAGTCCCTATTACATACACACATATGATATATATACATAGTTGATACATATTATTTATTCAATTTTTCTAAAAAAAATTAAAAAAGAATATTTTCATGTGTTATATATAATATAATATTTTTAACAAAAGTATTTAGTTAATAAGTATTGAATATAATAATCTAATTATTTATCAAGAAATATAACCAAAATTTTTCAATTCTAACCTAAAATAATATAATACAACATAACATCCAAACACCGTATTATTAACATCCAATTATATAACACATTAACATCTTAAAAAAATTAATATTGGGGTGTTATTAAATTCCACATACAGCACCTAAAACAATTATCTAAAAAAATTAAGACAAATAACAATAAGTCAAGTTTGTGCAAAACAAGCAAACAAAAGAGCTAAACTATTAGATCTCCATTAGTGTCGAAACCCTATATATCTATGTCTCGTCAAGATGTTAAAGTGGTGAAGCCCTCTCTCTCCCTTCTTGGAGTTTTACTCGACGTTTTTGTGCAATAATTACGTCAAAGGCCTCCTTTCAAATTGTTTCACGCTAGAAACTTCAAATGATTTTGGATATGAGATTGGGTAATTGTGCGAGTATGTTTTGACTTTTGAGTGTGATTCTATTTAGATTTATAAAATTTTTTTTGCATAATAATTAATCATAATGAATAAAAAATACATATTTTTTGTATTTATATATTTTATATTTAATTATTTAAGAATAAAAGATTCTGTTGTCATTTAAAGTATTGTGTATTAAATTGTTGTTATTTAAAATATTTATTTATGTAATAGGATATTCTATATTTATTAGAGTCAATCAATACTCTTTTTTTATATTAGCTTTTGATTTTTATCTAATAAAATCTAATAGTCTATATAGATGTGGCACATTCAATAAGCACACAATTGTTGTGCTCATTTTAGATATACCCGAAACTTTGAATTTGACTTAGCCCAATGATAAAGGTTTTGAATTTAATTTAGCTCAACAAACAAAGTAAATCACTCATCTCACTTGAATACACATAAAAAAAATGTATATAAAGCAACTGAAAAATTTTATTTCTAAAAAAATTGATCAAATTATATCACAAAAAATGTTTAAATAGATTCCTAAGAAATTAGCTATAATGTGGATTAAACCTTTCTAGAATAAAATATAACATCTGAAATTAAATAAAAGATATGATTCTAAAATTAACTCTATTTGAAGTATTAGATGAGATCAGATTTGATATAAATATAAATTTAAATTTCTAAAATATGATAACCAATTTAAACCAAATTTAATTTTATTAGAGTATATCATATTTGATTTAAATTTTAAACTTCTAAAACTATTACTAAACAAATCAAAATCAAATAAGATCTTTTGACAAATCTTAATAACAAATCGAACCAAAATATGGACTAAATAATTTTGAAATTAATACTAAATTTGTTCTTTCTAATAAACTTGAAAAGCAATCTTAGATTGTGTGCTCCTGATTTAGTCTAATGAGCTTTGTCCTTTCTCCTTTGATTAACAATTTGATGTATTTCATTATGTATGAGTACTGCCAAATTTCTAAAACTCTCATTGAACTTCTTTTCATGTGTTTTAGTGATGAGACTTTTTAGACCTTTTAAAAGTGTAAAATTTTTATTATGTCCCTTTGTCTTACAATATTTAAATTGTCCTCTAAACATGTATCATATTTAGTTATATTTTTTTTCTTCAAATATAAAGATATTTTTTAAAGAGTAATAAAATAAATAGGTTCATAAAACAAAAATAAACTAATAAGCTATGTCTTCAAACAATTCATGCATAAAAAAGTATTGTGTAAAAGTGGGAGTACGTATTCCTCATCTAGCGTCCGACACTTTGCTAGGTTTTACTGTGCCGCCTTCATGGTTACACCTTTTTTTGTCTTTTCTTCGTCAAACTCTTTTTCATCTTCTTCTACTTTCTTTTCTTAATTTCTTTTCCACTTAGCTCCCTAATTTTCGTTTTCTTTCCCAATTCATTCCTCTTTTAATTCATTCTATTTTCTAATTCACTCGTTCCATATATCTTATTTCTCTTTGGAATCATTAAATACCAATTCTGATTTTCTCTACACCATGAGCAACAAATCAAAGACTCATAACCCTCATATAATTGTTATGACGGAGGGTGCCAGCCTTCAAGTGGCACCCAAAGAAATATGAAACTACTCTCGTAGAATTGTCGGAATTTGGGGAGACCCCTGACAATCCACAATCTTAAAGGAATTTGCAAATCCTACTCCCCCGAGGTTGGTTTTATATGTGAAACAAAAAATCAATCTCGACAAGTTGAAGGAAAACTAAGATCTTGTGGTTTCAAAGAATGGTTTATTGTGGATCCGGATGGATTATCAGGGGGTTTGGCAATGGCATGGATGGATGGTTGCACTGTTCAGATTTTACAGTATGGTAGATTCTTCATTGCGGCATCAGTTCTGACAGCTGGTTCTAATGATCCCTATGGTGTTCTAGGTGTTTATCTCAGTTCAAATGATCAATATAGAATGGCTCAATTTGTGGAATTAACTTCAATCACCCAACAGTTCGATGGTAAGGTTGTGTTAATAGGGGATTTTAATGCCATTTCTAATCAATTGGAGAAAGAAGGTGGGGGTGCTAAATCTCCTTCTTCTATTGAAACCTTTAACAGTTTTATTGATGATAATTCCATGATTGATATTGGTATGGTCGGAAGACCATTCACTTGGTCAAATAGACGGAGGGGTGATGAGTTGATACAGGAAAGATTAGACCGATTCCTGGTAGGAGTTGATTGCCAGCAACTCTATTCCAATGCAACGGTTCTTAGACTGTCAGAATCAGGCTCGGATCACGCCCCTCTTCTCTTAAACTCTAATTCGAGAACTGAGAGATCTAAACACCGATTCAAATTCCAAGAAAGATGGTGTTCCAATGATGAAATAAAGCAAATTGTTAGAGAGGTTTGGTATGAACAGATTGATGATTAAGCCATGTATATCCTAACTCAAAAAATAAAGCGTTGTCGGCATAAGATTGTCAGATGGCAGCAAGAACACAGATCTAATTCGAAGGTGGAGATTGATTTACTACAGTCGGAATTAGAGAAACTTTGTTTAGCAGGAATTCATGGAGGCAACATCATTTTAGAAATAGAGGACAAACTTGAAAAAGCATTGCAAAATGAGTTATCTTATTGGAAAGATAAGTCTAGAGTCAAATGGCTCAAATCTGGTGATCAGAATATAGCTTTCTTCCATCAGAAATTTAGAAATCGAACCCGAAGAAATAGAATTTGGCAACTAAATGGCAGTGATGGTGAAGTGACTACTTCAAATGCTGGTATTGCTTCTGTGGCTGAATCTTATTTCAAGGACATCTTTTCCTCCACTTGTCATGAGAACCATGAACCTCTGTTTACTGATTTTGAACCTAAGGTTACAGCTCACATGAACCGTAGGCTTCAAAGACCAGTGACTATGGAGGAAGTGAAACACGCAACATTTAGCATTCATCCTCAAAGTGCTCTAGGAGATTATGGTATGACAGCAAAATTTTTTCAAAGCTTCTGGAACATACTTAATGGTGATGTGTTTCGAGCAGTTAAGAGCTTCTTTTCTGGGGGCAGAATCTTGAAGGGTTTTAACCACACTCAAATCTGTCTTATTCCCAAGATTTTTGATGCTAAAGATATGACTCAGGTAAGACCAATAAGCCTATCTTCAGTCTTTTACAAGATTATCTCCAAAGTATTTGTACATAGGCTTCAGGTTATGATGAATAGACTAATTAGCCCTACGCAGAGTGCTTTTATGAAAGGCAGATTAATCTTTGATAATATCCTAATTGCTCACGAGTGTATGCATTACTTGAAGAACAAAAAAAGGGGACTCAAAAATGAAATGGCGCTAAAATTAGATATGAGTAAGGCATATGATAGGGTGGAATGGCACTTTCTTTGGTTTATATTGGAGAAGTTTGGTTTTGACTTCCGGTGGATCATGTGGATTCGAGAATTAGGGACAACTGTTTCTTATTCTGTTATTGTGGAAGGACAACCTTATGGTTTCTTCAAACCAAATAGAGGTATTCGACAAGGAGATCCTCTATCCCCCCTATCTTTTTCTTTTCTGTGCAGAAGGTCTCTCCTTCTTGCTACACAAGGCAGAACAAAACAGACTAATTCAGGGTCTTCAGATACATAGGCGATGTTCCAAGGTCAACCACCTCCTGTTTGCTGATGATTCCATCTTATTCTGTAAGGCTAATCCTGAAGCATGTTCAAATATCCTGCATTTATTGAATTTTTATGAAAGCATCAGTGGCCAGAGGATAAATCTTAATAAATCTGCTGTATTCTTTAGCCACAACACTCCCTCCACTACTCATACACTACTGGTTAACTCTATGAATATTAATCATATTGGGGCGCAGGATAAATACCTTGGTTTGCCTTCTACAGTCTCTAAATCGAAAAAGGCTTCTTTTAGTATGATCAAAGAAAAGATTCAGAAAAGAATCCAAGGGTAGAAGCGCAATCTTCTTTTGTCAGGTGGTAGACACGTATTGCTTAAGGCAGTGGGAGAAGCTATTCCTATTTATACATTGTCTTGCTTCAAGTTGCCTGATGGTTTAATTTTGAAAATTCACTCTCTACTTTCTCAGTTCTGGTGGGGACAAAAAGGATTTGAAAGGCGAATGGTTTGGATTAGTTGGGACATTATGACTCGCCCACGAAAAGAAGGAGGCCTTAGATTTAAAGATCTCAGAATCCAAAATCTGGTACTTTTAGGCAAACAGTTTTGGCGACTTCTAATACAGCCTACTTCCTTATTATCCAAAATCCTAAGAAGTAAATACTTTAGCAATGGTAATGCTATAACGGCAGAATTGGAGTCTTACCTTCTTGGGGATGGAGGAGCATATTGGAAGGCCGAAAGATTGTTGAAAAAGGTCTTAATTGGGCTGTGGGTACTAGTGAAAATATCCGAACCTTTGAGGATCCTTGGCTGCCTCCTCCGTATCCTTTAATGATTTCTGACATGCCAAATAGGCAGGCTATTTCTGAGTTGGTTCCAAGAGTTAAAGATCTAATTATTGAAGATAGAAATTGGAATCAGAATCTCATTCAAGAATTATTTTCCCAAGACGTTGCAAACAGGATTTTGTCAGTTAAAATTCAGCAGAATAGGGACAAATTACAATGGAATTTGAACAAATCCAAGCAATATGATACAACTTCAGGTTACAGAATTGGCTATTTATTTTACCATCCGCCTCTAGAGCTTTGCCCTAATTATATGCAGTAGAAAAAGTCGTAGATTGATCTATGGAAGTTGAACTTGCCTCACAAAATTAAGCTATTTATCTGGAAAGCTCTCCGTGGCCGACTTCTGGTGCTTGCTCAGATTCATCACCGCATTCCATCTATATCACCAATATGCCCCTGCTGTCATGAAGCAACGGAAACAGTCACTCATTGTTTGATCGATCGCTCTAGAATTAAAGACGTATAGTCTCAGAGTTATCTTTGTGACTGTCTTTTCCCTCAGAGTTCTAATGACTTTTGGACATGGTGGACTGCATCAACAGAGATATTTAACCCGTTGAAGAATGCTGACCGTAATCCTCAATTGCTTGCCATCGTTTGCTGGAATTGCTGGAAAGCTCGCAACTAGTTGATCTTTGAATGTTCTACTTTTATGCCGTCTAGCATCCTAGCAAGCTCTGTCAAGTTGCTCCGTGAAATCCAAAGAACTCCCAGTTTAGGTTGTCATCTCCATGAGGCAAGCTCTTAGTTGCATTCAATTTGATTTACCATTCTTTTTTCTTTAAGATTTTTCTTCGTTTTTCGACTACGCACGATTGGATGAATATCTTCAGTGTAATGTTTTTAGAAAATCCCCACCTTTTATTATACTGTCCTGTTTTTAGACATCTTTATATTTTATTTTTTTGATAATTAATGAAATATAACCTACTATCTTTGAAAAAAAAAAGTTTTCAAACAATTCAAGTTAAACCAAAGAACTTTTAAACAAGTGAATTTAAATTCATATTTTATTGGTAAACCAACTAACAAAATGGCCTTTCAACAAAATTAAAAATCAATGCACCTACCCATAGAAATCACCCTCACCTAACACAGGCAACCGAACCAAGGGGCAATATAGTCAAGCCACTCAATATAAACTAGAAAAGCGAACCTACCAATACGGTAAGACCGCGCTCCTGAATTTTCAGCTTTGGAAGCTCCGAATCTCAAAACATTGCAACTTCGATTGTGGCACAGCAACCAAAGCCAAGCCAGGTACCAACAAAACGACATTGCCCTCCGTGCCGTTTACTCTCAGAGAGAGAGAGAGAGAGAGAGAGAGAGAGAGAACATATCCCTCATTCCACTACGCGTGTTTCTGTCTCTGTTTCAGGCGCTGTCCCTGACAACCAAAGCGCCGTTAACCACCATATCAACGGCAACAACAAGAAAAAGAAGCGGTTTTTTTTGTTGCAGTGGAGAGAGAGAGAGAGAGAGAGAGAGAGATGGGGAGCAGTAGTGCAGCACCGAACTTGGAAGATGTTCCCTCCATGGATCTTATGACGGAGCTCCTCCGTCGTTTCAAGTGTTCCGCTAAGCCTGATAAGCGTCTCATTCTCATTGGTATAACTCTTTCTTTCTCCCTTTGTTTAGCTTCAGATCCGAAATTTCCATAACGTGTACCACAAAATTCTATGCTTTTTGGTGTCTCCGTACAAAAATAAACAAAAAGTTAGCGGCTTTGGAATTTTGTTGTTGCGGATGTTAGGGTTCATTCCTGTTATTCCATGAGCTACTGAATGTCTGCTATTTTGTTTTGTTTTGTTCTGTTTTAAGGGTGGAAAGTGAAAAGAAAAGAATTTGTTTCTTGTTCTGATTTGATGCGAAAAAACAATGGAGATTTGACTAATGTTCAGTTTATAATTGATGATGGAGATTCTTTACCATGATAAGTATTCTGTTCATCTATTATTATGGCACCATTGCATTGTATAATCCATGTAGTCAACCACACCAGTGATACAAGGTTTAGTTCTTTTTCATGTGTGGTTGTCAATGCTTTTAATTTCATTCTTTGATTCGGACTTGTGGTTTTAGGAGCATGCTCTTATTGTAATTATAAGATTTTATCTATTTAATTTTGTCATTTGGATACACTTCTCTGCACTGTGAATCTACATGCATATATTTGTTGGAGGTTTTTTATCTGTTCGGGAAGTGTGTGACATTCTCTTATGTATATAATGATTGTCTTCTCTTGGTAGAGATAGCACAATATATCAGTTGGCGTGGAATCCTTTTATCTCTTCTTTGTGTACTTCAGTTTTTGTTTATGGTCGAGGGAATCAACTTTTCTTAAACTAACAATCGGTCAATACATTAGTGGATGAGTAAAGATTAAGGATTTGAATTGTTATTTTA
>NC_029772.3:55875104-55882694 GCF_000817695.3 Arachis duranensis | reverse complement strand
GAGAAATTTAAGAAGAAAGAAAAATGTTAGCTAATTGTTGAATGAAAAATGTTGGTTTTCAATATTTTCCTTTTTACTTTTTGTTCACCGATATGTAGTTGTTAGATTTTCTTTCTTTTGACTTGTCTTAATAACTTTATGTATGCTAGTATACTTGATTATTGACTGGATTTGTACTCCGGGTCACAGCATATGTCTTTCCTATTTTTACTTTTACAAACATTAGGGATACAAATAGGACAATTTAAACGTTAGGGACAGTGGGACACAAATAGGACTTACCCCAAACGTTGGGGACAAAAACGATATTTTACTCTTGTATTTTTTTCCTCCTAATATATGTATTTTCGAGATGCTATTCTCTCTATTTGCAAGTCGAAGAAAAAGAAAAAAGAGCAGAGTTGAGTAGCTTGATTAAGGTTTTAGATTGAATTGAATATATTTGCATAACAAGTCATTGGATGGTAAATTTAATTCCTATATACCTCCTTATATATATACAGTTGTGTGATTCTGTTGCTACTTTATATTTGGCCCTCCAAAACAGGAGTTAAATTAAATTAGTCTTTGCTCTTCTTCTGTTAACTTTCAAATTGAACCACCACGTGATTGCTTTGTAGTAGATGGTGAGACTTCTAGATTTGTATTGTTCCTTTGTAATGGCACGTTCACCACTTTTTATATGATTGAATCAATGCAGAATGTTTCTGTTAGAGATAGAGCTCATCTCCTAATAGAATTGAAATTATAAAAGAGAGAGGTTAAAGGTTATTTAGGGAGAATTGAGAATATGAACAAAAAGTTGCAAGGGCTGAGGGTGTCCCGAGTTGCTAAGCTGGCCACTAGGTGTGTGAGGAATGTAATTATTGCATGCGAGTGTTTTAAACCATTGTAGGGATATTTGTAGTGATGTGAAAGCATAGAGCTGCTCAGTAGTGCTGTGTATTTTTCCTTTCTCGTTTTTGTTTGTACTTCTCTTCCAAATTCTTTTTTTTTTCTGGTTCCTTAATATCTATGGAACAGGAAGCCATAAATATAATTATCATTTTCATTTTCTTCTGTTTGTTCTCAGCGGTTCTTATCAGTACCTAATATTGTTGTTCCAATTATTAAACAAAAGGCTGGTTATTTTTCATAGTTTATTTTCTCAGAACATTTGTTCATGTATGTTACTAGTATATAACTGTATATGAGATTATTTTGAAACACGATAACGTATATAATTGAAAAATTGAAAAACATTTAATGCAGGCCCACCCGGTTCCGGAAAAGGAACCCAGTCACCAATCATAAAGGATGAGTACTGCTTATGCCACTTAGCCACGGGTGACATGTTAAGAGCTGCTGTAGCTGCTAAAACTCCTCTTGGTATCAAAGCTAAAGAAGCAATGGAAAAGGTTAGGTTATCCATATATTTTTTTCTGCAGATTGATGTTCTTCTCTCTGCATTTCATGAGGAGATTGATAATGTGATATATTCCAGGGAGAGTTGGTTTCAGATGACTTAGTTGTTGGCATTATAGATGAGGCTATGAAAAAACCATCGTGTCAAAAAGGTTTTATTCTTGATGGTTTTCCAAGAACAGTTGTCCAAGCACAAAAGGTATTAGCTTCTCCACACTCTAGCTATTTTTGCGGTTGAAATGTTGGATTACATTTGAAACACAATTAAATAATTAACCACATTTGCTGTTCTTCTGTGTAATATGGATTTGCCTGGTCTCTCTCGTTGCAGCTTGATCAAATGCTGGAAAAACAGGGACTAAAAGTTGACAAGGTGCTCAATTTTGCAATTGATGATTCTATCCTTGAGGAGAGGATAACTGGCCGCTGGATACACCCATCCAGTGGCAGAAGCTACCATACAAAATTTGCTCCTCCTAAAGTTTCGGGGGTTGATGATGTATGTTCATTTTTTTCTAACGTCTCTTCTTTTAGAGTTAAAATATTGATTAAGTTGAAGAATAAGTTGCCAGGCTTTATTGTTAAATCCTTTTATGTTAAATTTTCTGTTAGTCTTTACTGTTTTTCCAAATTTGCAATTAGGTCTCTAAATTTTAAAAGTTTTCAATTGAGTCTCTTCACCAAGTTTAAATTTGTAATTAGATCTTTTTTGACAGTAGAAGTTACAAAAATGTTTTCATCCATCTAACACTACAACGGATTATGCCTTTTGGAATGACAAGAATGTGATTACTAATTTAAAACAGGAGTAAGGACCTAATTAAAACTTTTTAAGTGTAGGGACTCAAATTATAACTATATTGAAACTATTGGAACTAATAGAATAATTTAACCATCTCTTTATTAGAAAATAAATTTACTTAGCAGCCATTCAAATGGTATCTATTTTAGTATTTTTTTTATAGAACCAAAGCTAACAAAGGAGGAAGGTGATTATATTTTAGGCAGAAGAGAATGTCATAGTCTCACGGAATACAACATTGTTGCTTTTAAGTAGTATGCTGTAGTGTCAATATTCATTGTCAACTTCTTCTCAGGTGACTGGCGAACCTCTTATCCAGCGTAAGGATGACACTGCAGCAGTCCTTAAGTCAAGGCTGGATGCATTTCATAAGCAAACTGAACCAGTATGATTCTGAGTGCCCTATCTCTTGTCTTTTAAACATAGTTCTTTGCTTTATCATGTTAATTTAATTTTAAATTAACTGTATATGCAGGTGATTGATTATTATACAAAGAAAGGGATCGTCGCCAATCTTCATGCTGAGAAACCTCCCAAAGAAGTTACAGTTGAAGTCGAGAAGGTGTTGTCTTCGTAGAATTATCGAACTTTTTTTTTTTTCAATATAGACGTTGAAAACTCCATTTGCCAATTTGTATTTTAGTACGTTCTAAATCAGACCGTTCAGCTTTGCTGCAAATGCCGGCTTCTTCTCAAACTCAAATTTGATGAGTAACTTTGGTGAAATAAGAGTTGAATTTGAAATTTTACTATTTGTTTGTGCGTTAATTCCCTCCACTTGTTTTTTGCAACTGCTTGTGTTCTCTTTAAGAGGCAATATATGCATATGCTCAATCAGATTTTTCATGTAAATCATCCAACGCCTGAGTTAGGAAAATTTATTGATAGCAACTCTTACAAGATATTTAATATGGGATAAGATTCCAAATAAAGAGATGCTGGGTGTAAGAACCCAACAACAATGGATTTACCCTTTTTGTTATACCAATTAGAAGCTGGAAAAATATAAAGACACAATGAAAATACTAATCAATGTAAATAATAGAGTAAAAAAAAAATTAAAATCATAAATTAGATTATGAATTAATTATTTTTAATTTTAGATTTTGAAATTTGAAAAATAAAGATTTACAATTAAACCAAATCACAATTGGCACAGTTACTCCCAATATCACGTTAACATCTCATTCTCCATTTGCGATCTCCAGTCCGCAGAGTCACCCCGGCGCCGTTGCACTATCCCACTGTCTAATCCGATACCGTCCAGCCGATGCCGCCCAGCCTTCCATCGATGACGCCCAGCCTCTTTGCGTTCCGCATGCGCGCCATAGCAACGGGAGATCGCGCCGCAATAGCCCCGTGCGTCCTCGTTTCCACTACCCACCCGCCGCAGGCCATGCAGGCCCCATAATAAACCACTATTTTATGATTTATCTTGTGCTAAATTGAGTGGTTTTTATTAGCTTTTCACCCACTTATTCATATGAATTGCATGATATTACAATTCCTTCCCAAATTTATTCTATGATTGAAAACTTGCTTCCTAAAGCTTTAAATTGTGTATTTTAATTTCTCTTTTATACCATTCGATGCCGTGATCTGTGCGTTAAGTGTTTCAGGCTTCATAGGGCAGGAATGGCTTAGAGAATGGGGAGGAAGCTTGCAAAAATGGAAGGAACACAAGAAATTAAGGTGATGACCAGCGAGAAGCGACGCGGACGCATGGCTCACGCGACTGCTCGAAATGGAGGAAATCGCAGTTACGCGCTCACGTGCCTGACGCGAACGCGTGGATTGGAAGCTGCACGAGTGACGCGAACGCGTGGACGACGCGTATGCGTGGCAAGGAAAAACGCATGGACGACGCGGACGCATGCCTAGCGCAAAACGCAATTGACGCGGACGCGCGGAAGAGCAAAACTCCAGATGACGCGAATGTGTGGCCCACGCGTACGCGTGACAGACGCCACGTCCAGAAATTGTAGAAAATGCTCTTAGCGATTTCTGAACCCTCTTTTGGCCCAGATCCAAGTCCAGAAGCACAGATTAGAGGCGATAAAGTAGGGAATCCATCCATGCATCAGAGAGAACTGATACAACATTCATAATTCATAATTTTTAGTTCTTAGATGTAGTTTTTAGAGAGAGAGGTTCTCTCCTCTCTCTTAGGTTTTAGGATTAGGATTTCTTTTAGTCATTAGGTTAGGATTGTTTCTTCATACCAGGTTCAATATTCCTTTATTTTGACTTCTCTTCTACTTTTAGATACTTTAATGCTTTTATTTATTCATGACTTATGTTGCCAAATTGGCTTATGAACTCTTCATGTTAGATTTGGATTTTCTATTTAATGAATTTTTGAGGTATTTCAGATCTATGATTTGTTTCTTTTATTTATGATATAAATAATTTGGATTTTTCTCCTTTTGGCTTTGGTTGAGTAATTAGAGACTCTTGAGTTATCAAACTCTTTTGTTGATTGATAATTGGAAGTTGCTAATTGACTTGAATTCCACTAACTCTAGTCTTTCTTTGGGAATTGACTAGGACTTGAGGATTCATATTGATCTATCCACTTACCTTCATAGTTAGAAGTTGACTAAGTGGGAGCAACGAGCAATTCTCATCACAATCGATAAGGATAACTAGGATAGGACTTCTAACTTTCATACCTTGCCAAGAGTTTTCTTAGCTATTGATTTATTAATTCCGGCAATTTATTTCTCTTGTTCAAACCTTTCAAAAGTCCAAAAATACGATTTTCCATAACCAATAATAAAACATACTTCCCTGCAATTCCTTGAAAAGACGACCTGAGGTTTGAATACTTCGGTTATTTATTTTTATTGGATTTGCTTAAGTGACAAACAAAACTTTTGCACGAAAGGATTCTCCGTTGGTTTAGAAACTATATTTACAACGCGAACTTATTTGTGAATTCTTTACCGATAGAGAATTTCGATCGTCAAAATGGCGTCGTTGCCGGAGAATTGCAAACATGTGCCTTATTATTGGTTATTGTAAATATTTTCTTTTTTATTAATTTTTGTTTTTATTTTCCCTCACTACTATGAACTCTCACCCCTTTCGCTATGAGTCTGGTTACAATTATGTTGCAGGAAGAGGAGATTACAATGAGAACATGCATCAAGGTTGGGACAATCAAAGATGGGAGGAGCCACAAGGATTTGATCAACCCTCATGGCAACAACCACCTCCAATGGACTATCAACAACCATTCTATGATGCATATCAAGGCAATGGCTATGGTGAGCACTCTTTTGATTATCAACAACCACCACCATATGCCTATGAACCCCCTCCTCAACATGACTTTGGACCACCATACTCACAAGCCCCTTTCCACCATTCACCTCCATATGACCCTAACTCGTATCCACCATACCAACTACCTTATGAGCCAAATGAACCATACATAGAACCACCCCATTCCAACACAATTACTCTCATGAACCACCACCTCAATATACACCATCTCCTTATCATTATCAAGATGAACCACTAACGTAGCGAAAATTGGCAGATTAAGAAATTAATATGAGTGATACGTTGCAAGTACAGTTCTTAACCAACAAAAATCTGCTTATCAATTTAGAAAGGTTGTCACAAAATTAGAATTAAAATACTGGGAGTATGAATCCCAGGTCGTCTCCCAACGAGTTGCAGGAAGATGTGCTATCTTATTAATCAGAGGTTTTCCAAAATGGTTTTGAGTTTGATAAACGGGAAATTAAATTAGAGTATTGATGTAATTTAAATAAAAATCTTGACAGGGAGTAGATTAATCGGAAGTTCTATCCTTGTTGGAGTTTTTCCAAGATCAATTGATAATTGAAGGTTGTTCTACTTAGTTATCCTTTACTAGGTAAAGGAGAGTCAAGTAAGTTGGAAGTTGATGAGCGGATAATTTATACGCTTTTTGGCATTGTTTTTAGGTAGTTTTTAGTAAGTTTGAGCTACTTTTAGGGATGTTTTCATTAGTTTTTATGTTAAATTTACATTTCTGGACTTTACTATGAGTTTGTGTGTTTTTCTGTGATTTCAGGTAATTTCTGGCTGAAATTGAGGGACTTGAGCAAAACTCTGAAAAAGGCTGACAAAAGGACTGCTGATGCTGTTGGAATCTGACCTCCCTGCACTCGAAATGGATTTTCTGGAGCTACAGAACTCCAATTGGCGCGCTCTCAACGGCGTTAGAAAGTAGACATCCAGAGCTTTCCAGCAATATATAATAGTTCATACTTTGTTCGGAAATTGACGACGCAACTTGGAGTTGAACGCCAAGTACATGCTGCTGTCTGGAGTTAAACGCCAGAAAAACATCATAATCCGGAGTTGAACGCTCAAAACACGTTATAACTTGGAGTTCAACTCCAACAAATGCCTCAGCTCGTGGATAGATCAAGCTCAGCCCAAACATACACCAAGTGGGCCCCGGAAGTGGATTTATGCATCAATTACTTACTCATGTAAACCCTAGTAGCTAGTTTATTATAAATAGAACATTTAACTATTGTATAAGAAGTCTTTTGACCAGATCCTGGATTGTATTTTGAATCCGGTGATCACGTTTTGGGGGCTGGCCATTCGGCCATGCCTGAACTTTTTACTTATGTATTTTCAACAGTGGAGTTTCTGCACACCATAGATTAAGGGTGTGGAGCTCTGCTGTACCTCAAGTTTCAATACAATCACTATTAATTTTTATTCAATTCCCTTTTATTCTTATTCCAAGATATACGTTGCACTTAACTTGATGAATGTGATGATCCGTGACACTCATCATCATTCTCACCTATGAACGCACGCGACTGACAACCACTTCCGTTCTACCTTAGGCCGGGCGCATATCTCTTAGATTCCCCAACAGAATCTTCGTGGTATAAGCTAGATAGATGGCGGCATTCATGAGGATCCGGAAAGTCTAACCTTGTCTGTGGTATTCCGAGTAGGATCCTGGGAATCCGGAAAGTCTAACCTTATCTGTGGTATTCCGAGTAGGATTCCGGTATTGAATGACTGTGACGAGCTTCAAACTCCTGAAGGCTGGGCGTTAGTGACAGACGCAAAAGAATCAACGGATTCTATTCCAACCTGATTGAGAACCGACAGATGATTAGCCGTGCTGTGACAGAGCATAGGAACCTTTTCACTGAGAGGACGGGATGTAGCCATCAGCCATGGGTGATGCCTCCAGACGATTAGCCGTGCAGTGACAGCGCATAGGATCATTTTCCCGAGAGGATTGAAAGTAGCCACCGTTGATGGTGATGCCCTACATACAGCTTGCCATGGAAAGGAATAAGAAGGATTGAAGGAAGAATGAGTAGTGAAGCAGAGTTTCAAGAGGAGCACAGTATCTC
>NC_029772.3:55862812-55874915 GCF_000817695.3 Arachis duranensis | reverse complement strand
CTGTGGGATCGACCCTTACTCGCGTAAGGTTTATTACTTGGACGACCCAATACACTTGCTGGTTAGTTGAACGAAGTTGTGAACTATGGTATTGGCACCAAGTTTTTGGCGCCATTACCAGGGAATGAAAAGCAATGAATTTTGCAAAATGGAATAACAAGTGAATCACAATTTCGTCCACCAGAAGTCTACTTCTATTCACAAGTTCTAATCCTCTCCCTTGAGAATGATTAGTGTCAGTGACTAGAGAGCCATCCAACAATAAACCCAATTACAATTTTACTCTTGAGCATTCCAACTCAAGGGTCTCCTTTCAATCAACTCCCAATCAAGTTAGAGAAATATTCACTCATCATGGATGTAAATTTCACAAAATAAAAATAAGGAATAAGGAAAGACATGATAGACAATAATAAAAAAGATCAATTAAAAATAAAAATGGTTCTTGTATTAATGAATCCTAAAAATAATCCAATTGTAACTCTGAACAAATTAAGGATATGAAAGAGTAAGCAACAAGTAAAGAGAACAAACTAGAGTGATGAAACCTTGCGGAGGTAATAACTTTTCTCAATATCCCAAGCCAAAAAGCAATAAAAACCAAATCATAAGAACTGTGAATGTGTAGAGAAAAAACCTAGAAGAGGAGTAAAATCAGATCTAAAAAACTAGGAATGTTGTGGAATGAATGTTGTCCTTTGTCTTTGCATGTTCTTTGGCTCTAATCTGCGTTTTTGGGCCGAAAATTGGGTTAAAACGCGGCCCAGAATTTATGCCAGCGACTTCTGTAATTCTGCAGATTGCGCACGTCACGCGGTCGCGTCGTCCACGCGTTCGCGTCACTCAGCGTTTTCTGTGCCACGCGTGCGCGTCGTCCACGCATTTGCGTCACTCGTGCAGCTTTCAATCCACACGTTTGCGTCAGGTACGCGTTCGCGTTGCTGTGAATTTCTCCATTTTGCGCGGTCACGTGAGCCATGCGCTCACGTCACTTCTCGCTGGTCATCTCCTCAATTTCTTGTGCTCCTTCCATTTTCGCAAGCTTCCTCTCCATTTTCTAAGTCATTCCTACCCTATGAAGCCTGAAACACTTAACACATAGATCACGGCATCGAATGGTATAAAGGAGACTAAAAATATACAATTAAAAGATCTTTAGGAAGCAAGTTTTCAATCATAGAACATTTTCAGGAAGGAATTGTAAATACATGCAAATCATATGAATAAGTGGGTGAAGACTTGATAAAACCACACAATTAAACATAATATAAATCATAAAATAATGGTTTATCAACCTTCCCACAGTTAAACATTAGCATGTCCTCATGCTTAGTTGAAGGAGATAAATATGAATGAATAGGGACATGTAAGACTCATGCAATGCAATGCAACCTATATATATGAATGCAACTATATGATTTTGTCTATCTGATTAAAAATAAATAAGTTCTCTAAGACAAAACATGGAGCAGATTTCACTAGTTCAAATCACACAGTAAAAGTAGGTAAATGTGTAAGAAGACAGCTCGTGAAAGTAGGGGACATGGAATTAAGCAGTGAACCCTCACTGATGGTGTGTGTGCACTCTAATCTCTCTAGTGTATTGGGTAATCACTCTATCCTTCTCTAATCATGCTCTCTAATTTTTTTTTCTTCACCTAACCAATCAACAACATTTAATGTATCAATGCAAACATCATGAGGTCTTTTCATGGTTGTAATGGGCTAAGGTAAGGGTAAGGATATACATATGGCTAAGTGAGCTTATACATTGATTTTTAATTAACCTAAGCTCTAATCTCACCTAACATACATATATTCTATATAACTTTAAAATTCATACCTAGCTACCCATAATTTTCTTTTCACATTCCATACTCATGCATCAACCTTTATTTTAATTTTATCACATGTACATTGATTATTGAACTTTAACTTATCATTGGGGTAATTTTGTCCCCTTATTTAAATAAATATTTTTTTAAAAAATAAACATAACTTATCAATGCACATAGATTTTTAATTTTCTTTTATAGCTTCACATGAGTAGGTACCCAAATTCCCATTATTTTATCATGACACATTCCTATATTACCCAAAAATTTGTTCCCACAATCTTTCCAAACTCAATTAACACACAATTTCTATCTTAACCTAACCAAAGATTCAATTGGGATATAAAAATTATTTTCTGCTTAAGGCTAGTAATGTGGTAAAATGTAGAACAAATGGGGTTAAAACGGCTCAAAGTGGCTAACAAAGGTAATTAAAAGGGTAGGCTTAATTGGGATAAGTGAGCTAACAAACAATGGCCTCAATCATATGCATGCATATAACACATTAACATTGGACATATAGGATAAAACAAAATTCAGATTACAATCATAGAGAAGTAAACACAAAAGAAAAAAAATTCATGGTTAAATAATGTAACCATGTATTTAGGCTCAGAGTCTCACGGGTTGTGTGTTCCTTAGCTCAAAAATCATGTTCCAATTACAACTTCAAACAAATTTAACATAAAGGTTTTGATTTAAATTAGTGAAAATTTTCAAAGATAGGGTCTTAAAAGAAACTTATTATTTTTTTCAATCAAGTAGAACATGCATGCCATTAACCTATTACTATGCAATCTATCATATTCTAAGAAAAGAGAAAATTGGTGTTAGGGAAGAGAAATTACCTCCGAAAGTCAGGTACAGACCGACCTCCCCATACTTAAGGCTTTGCACCGTCCTCGATGCCATCTGTCAGGAACAAAGGTGGGCTGGTAGCAGTATTTCTACAGTTGGGATCGTCATGGCTCCCTGTGCTGGTAAAGGAAGTGGAGTCCGGAGTGTCTGGGTCCTTGTCAGGTATGTGGTTCCCTGTGAGTAGCTCCTTGAGGTATTTGAATCAGCGCTAGTTGCAGTGCTCTTGTAGCTTCACTTTCTGTTCTTGCCGGTCCAACCTCTCTAGTATTTGCTGGAGCAGCTGACTTGATGATGGAGGAATGTCTGCAGCTTGTTCTGGGACTGGCTGGTAGTGGCTTTTGGTGGCCTGAGATATTTCCCGTTGGGGACGTACTAATCATCCCGTGGAAGCATGGCTTTGGTGTCCCCAGCTCTTTAGGAGACTCCGGCTGCTGAGACAAGAACTGAGACCAAGGTGGGAAAAGGTAGGTTGCCCGTAATTTGTACGTGTCCCATGGCATTCCGGATGTGTCTTGGCAGATTTAGAGGCTGGTCTGTAAGGATGCACCATAGTAGAACGGCCATGTCTGCAGTGAAGGAGGACTCATGAGTGCTCGAAAAGACGTAATGGGACATAATCTGTGCCCATACGCAAGCCTCCAAGGTGAGAGCAGAAGCCGATATTCCCTTAGGTCGGGAACGATGGTATCCAAAAATCCATCTGCTGCCAGGTTGTGCAATAACTCTGAGAACACATCCCAGTCAAATTGGTATGTCTGGCGCTTGAGTGCGGCTTCTTGAAATGCGTCCAGTCCTTCTGGAGCAGGGGGGAGATCTAAGGCTCGTTGAATGGCCTATTCTGTAATGGGACTTGCTTCTGACGGACATATACAGACTGCAGGGTTGGCAGGTGGAAATTGGAGTAGAACTCAACCACCCATGAGAGATTAACCTGCCGTGACTGTATCTGTAGGAATCCCCAGTGTCTGTGTCTGATTAGCGGCTCAACAAATTCAGCAATACGGGGCGGGATGATAAGAAGGTGTTCGTTGTTGTTGTTCCTTGCTGCCAGAATGGGGAACATCTACTCACAATAGCGGTTGGGAAATCGCGCAGTGTCCTTTGCTAGGAAGGCTTTCTCTTTTTCATCGACCTTTATAATCCTCATAATTCTTTTTGTTGAGGGCATAACTGCAGTTGAAGATGGCTCTGCCACTAATGCTCTTTTTGTTCCTCTCCTTGCTGTTGATTTGGAAGTAGCTTTCTCCTTGCCTTTCTTGGTGGCCATCCTGAAAGAGAAAGAGGAAGGACGTGAGACTTCAAGGGTTATAGCAAGGAAAAGAATGGGAAAGGTGGTAATTGATGAGCGGATAATTTATACGCTTTTTGGCATTGTTTTTAGGTAGTTTTTAGTAGGATCTAGCTACTTTTAGGGATGTTTTTATTAGTTTTTATGCAAAATTCACATTTCTGGACTTTACTATGAGTTTGTGTGTTTTTCTGTGATTTCAGGTATTTTCTGGCTGAAATTGAGGGACCTGAGCAAAAATCTTGTTCAGGCTGAAAAAGGACTGCTGATGTTGTTGGATTCATACCCCCTGCACTCGGAATGGATTTTCTGGAGCAATAGAACTCTAAATGGTGCGCTCTCAATTGGGTTGGAAAGTAGACATCCAGGACTTTCCAGCAATATATAATAGCCCATACTTTATTTGAGCTTAGATGACGCAAACTGGCGTTCAACGCCAGTTCCATGCTGCATTCTGGAGTAAAACGCCAAAAACACGTCACAAACCAGAGTTAAACGCCAAAAACACGTTACAACTTGGCGTTTAACCCCAAGAGAAGCCTCTGCATGTGTAAAGCTCAAGCTCAGCCCAAGTACACACCAAAGTGGGCCCCAGAAATGGATTTTAGCACTTAGACTTATTTCTGTAAACCCTAGTAACTAGTCTAGTATAGATAGGACTTTTTACTACTGTATTTTCATCTTGGAATCTTTGGACCTTTAGTTCTTAGTCCTTGGGGGCTGGCCTCATGGCCATGCCCGGACCTTCATCACTTATGTATTTTCAACGGTGGAGTTTCTACACACCATAGATTAAGGTGTGGAGCTCTGTCGTTCCTCGAGTATTAATGCAAAGTACTATTGTTCTTCTATTCAATTCATGCTTATTTTTATTCTAAGATATTCATTCGCACTTCAACCTGATGAATGTGATGATCTGTGATACTCATCACTATTTTCACTTATGAACGCGTGCCTGACAAATACTTCCGTTCTACCTGCGAAAGCTAGAGTGTGTATCTCTTGGATTCCTGACCCACGACGCGTGGTTGCCTCGCCTGACAACCGAGCCTCCCATTCCGTGAGATCAGAGTCTTCGTGGTATAAGCTAGAATCCATTGGCAGCATTCTTGAGATTCGAAAAGTCTAAACCTTGCCTGTGGTATTCCGAGTAGGATCTGGGATGGGATGACTGTGACGAGTTTCAAACTCGCGACTATTGGGCGTAGTGACAGATGCAAAATGATCACTGGATCCTATTCCAACATGATCGAGAACCGACAGATGATTAGCCATGCTGTGACAGTGCATTTGGACCATTTTCACTGAAAGGACGGGAGGTATCCATTGACAACGGTGAAACCCAACATACAGCTTGCCATGGAAAGGAGTAAGAATGATTGGATGAAAGTAGTAGGAAAGCAGAGATTCAGAAGGAACACAGTATCTTCATGCGCTTATCTGAAATTCCCACCAATGAATTACATAAGTATCTCTATCTCTATTTTATGCTTTATTTATCTTTATATTTGAAAACCATCATAACCATTAGAATCCGCCTGACTGAGATTTACAAGATGACCATAGCTTACTTCATACCGACAATCTCCGTGGGATCGACCCTTACTCACGTAAGGTTTATTACCTGGACGACCTAGTGCACTTGCTGGTTAGTTGTGCGAAGTTATGAAAAAGAGTGATATTACAATTGTGCGTACCAAGTTGTTGGCGCCATTGAGAACACAATTTCGTGCACCAAGTTTATGGTGCCGTTGCCGAGGATTGTTTGAGTTTGGACAACTGACGGTTCATCTTGTTGCTCAGATTAGGTAATTTTATTTCATTTTATTTTCAAAAAAGTTTTCAAAATTTTTTTCTTCTTTTTTGTTTTTTCTAAAAATATTTTCGAAAAATAAAAAAAATTAATAAAATCATAAAATCAAAAAAATATTTGCGTTTCTTGTTTGAGTCTAGTGTCAATTTTCAAGTTTGGTGTCAATTGCATATTTTTTTTTTAAAATTTGTGCATTTTTCGAAAAACTCATGCATGGTGTTTTTCATGATCTTCAAGTTGTTCTTGGTAAGTCTTCTTGTTTGATCTTCATATTTTCTTGTTTTGTGTCTTTTGTTATTTTTCATATGCATTTTTGAATTCATAGTGTCTAAACATGAAAAATTTATAAGTTTGGTGTCTTGCATGTTTTTCTTTTCTTGAAAATTTTTCCAAAATAAGTCTTGATGTTCATCTTGATCTTCAAAGTGTTCTTGGTGTTCATCTTGATATTCATATTGTTCTTGCATGCATTAGTTGTTTTGATTCATAATTTTTATGTCTTGAGTCATTTTGTTGTTTTTCTCTTTCCAAATTAAATTCAAAAATAAAAAATATCTTTCTCTAATTTCTCTCATAAATTTCAAAATCTTTGGGTTGACTTAGTCAAAATTTTTTAAAATAATTTGTTTCTTGTTAGTCAAGTCAAGATTTCAATTTTAAAAATCCTATCTTTTCAAAATCTTTTTCAAAAATCAAATCTTTTTCATTTTTCTTATTATTTTTTGAAAATTTTAAAAATTGATTTTCAAAATCTTTTTCTTAATTTTATTTCATAATTTTCGAAAACTTTACTAACAATTAATGTGATTGGTTCAAAAATTTAAAATTTGTTACTTTCTTGTTAAGAAAGGTTCAATCTTTAAATTCTATAATCATATCTTTTAGTTTCTTGTTGGTCAAGTAATCAATTCTAATTTTAAAAATCAAATCTTTTTCAAAACAAATCTCAATCATATCTTTTCAATCATATCTTTTTTTTTTCAAAATCAATTTCAAAAATCTTTTCTAACTCTTTATCTTTTCAAAATTGATTTTCAAATCTTTTTCAACTAACTAATTGACTTTTTGTTTGTTTCACTATTTCTTATCTTTTTCAAAACCACCTAACTACTTTCCTCTCTCTAATTTTCGAAAATCACCTCCTTCTTTTTCAAAAATCTTTTTATTTAACTAATTGTTTCAAATTTTAATTTTAATTTTATTTCTTCTCTTAATTTTCAAAAATCACTAACCTTTTTTTTCAAAAATAACTTTCAAAATTCTCTCCCTCTCATCTCTTTCTATTTATTTTATTTATTTACTAACACTTCTCTTCATCTTAAAATTCAAACCCTCTCTTCTCTTCTGTGTTCGAATTTTTCTCTTCTTCATTCTTATTCTTCTTTTCTTCTACTCACATAAAGGAATCTCTATACTGTGACATAGAGGATTCCTCTTCTTTTCTGTTCTCTTCTTTTTCATATGAGCAGAAGCAAGGACAAGGACATTCTTGTTGAAGCAGATCCTAAACCTGAAAGAACTCTGAAGAGGAAGCTAAGAGAAGCTAAAGCACAACAATCCAGAGAAAACCTTACAGAGAATCTCAAAAAAGAAAGAGACATGGCCGAACCCAACAATAATGCAAGGAGGATGCTTGGTGATTATACTACACCTACTTCCAATTTTTATGAAAGAAGCATCTCAATCCTTGCCATTGGAGCAAACAATTTTGAGCTGAAGCCTCAACTAGTTGCTCTCATGCAACAGAACTGCAAGTTTCATGGACTTCCATCAGAAGATCCTTATTAGTTTTTAACTGAGTTCTTGTAGATTTGTGATACTGTTAAGACTAATGGAGTAGATCCTGAAGTCTACAAGCTCATGCTTTTCCCTTTTGCTGTAAGAGACAGAGCTAGAACATGGTTGGACTCACAACCTAAAGATAGCATGGACTCTTGGGATAAGCTGGTCACGGCCTTCTTGGCCAAGTTCTTTCCTCCTCAAAAGCTGAGCAAGCTTAGAGTGGATGTTCAGACATTCAAGCAAAAAGATGGTGAATCCCTCTATGAAGCTTGGGAAAGATACAAGCAGTTGACCAAAAAGTGTCCTTCTGACATGCTTTCAGAGTGGAACATTTTGGATATATTCTATGATGGTCTATCTGAGTTCTCTAAGATGTCAATGGACCATTCTGCAGGTAGATCCATTCACCTAAAGAAAACGCCTGCAGAAGCTCAAGAACTCATTGACATGGTTGCAAATAACCAATTCATGTACACCTCTGAGAGGAATCATGTGAGAAATGGGATGCCTCAGAGGAAGAGAGTTCTTGAAATTGATGCTCTGAATGCCATATTAGCTCAGAACAAAATGTTGACTCAGCAATTCAACATGATTTCTCAGAGTCTGAATGGACTGTAAAATGCATCCAACAGTACTAAAGAAGCATCTTCTGAAGAAGAAGCTTATGATCCTGAGAACCCTGCAATGGTAGAGATGAATTACATGGGTGAACCCTATGGAAACACCTATAATCCCTCATGGAGAAATCATCCAAATTTTTCATGGAAGGATCAACAAAAGCCTCAACAAGGCTTTAATAATGGTGGAAGAAACAGGTTTAGCAATAGCAAGCCTTTTTCATCATCTTCTCAGCAACAGACAGAGAATTCTGAGCAGAGCCCCTCTAGCTTAGCAAACATAGTCTCTGATCTATCTAAGGCCACTTTAAGTTTCATGAATGAAATAAGGTCCTCCATTAGAAACTTGGAGGCACAAGTGGGTCAGCTGAGTAAGAAAATCACTAAAACTCCTCCTAGTACTCTCCCAAGCAATACAGAAGAAAATCCAAAAAGAGAGTGCAAGGCCATTGATATTATCAAAATGGCCGAATCCAACTAGGAAGGGGAGAACATGAATCCCAATGAGGAAGACCTCATGGGACGTCCCCCAAACAGAAAGGAGTTCCCTATTGAGGACCTAAAGAAATCTGAGGCTCATATAGAGACCATAGAGATTCCATTAAACTTTCTTCTACCATTCATGAGCTCTGAGAACTATTCTTACTCTGAAGAGTAAGTTGCTCAATATCTATGAGCCATCATGAAGCTGAATGCCAAGTTGTTTGGTAATGAGACTTGGAAAGATGAACCTCACTTGCTCATTAGTGAACTAAATACATGGGTTCAGCAAACTTTACCTCAAAAGAAACAAGATCCTGGTAAATTCTTAATACCTTGTACCATAGGCACCATGACCTTTGAGAAGGCTCTGTGTGACCTGGGGTCAGGTATAAATCTTATGCCACTCTCTGTAATGGAGAAACTAGGGATCTTTGAGGTACAAGCTGCAAGAATCTCATTAGAAATGGTAGACAAGTCAATAAAACAAGCTTATGGATTGGTAGAGGACGTGTTAGTGAAGGTTAAAAGCCTTTACATCCCTGTTGATTTCATAATCCTAGACACTGGGAAGGATGAGGATGAATGCATCACCCTTGGAAGACCCTTCCTAGCCATAGCAGGAGCTATGATTGATGTTGACGGAGGAGAGCTAGTCTTTCAATTGAATGGGGACTACCTTGTGTTTAAAGCTTAAGGATCTTCCTTTGTAACCATAGAGAGGAAGCATGAAAAGCTTCTCTCAATACAGAGTCAAACAAAGCCCCCACAATTAAACTCTAAGTTTGGTGTTGGAAGGCCACAACCAAACTCTAAGTTTGGTGTTGAACCCCCATATTCAAACTCTAAGTTTGGTATTGGGAGGTCCCAACAATGCTCTGAATATCTGTGAAGCTCCATGAGAGCTTACTGTCAAGCTATTGACATTAAAGAAGCGCTTATTGGGAGGCAACCCAATTTTTATTTATCTATATTTCTACTGTTCTTTTATGTTTTATTAGGTTTATGATCATGTGGAGTCACAAAACAATTGCAAAAATTAAAAACAGAATAAAAAATAGCAGAAGAAAAAGCATACCCTGGAGGAAGAGCTGTCTGGCATTTAAATGCCAGAAACAAGCATCTGTCTGGCGTTTAACACCAGAAACAAGCACCAAGCTGGCGTTTAACGCAAGAAACAAGTATCAGGCTGGCGTTAAACGCCAGAAACAGGCTACATTTAGGCTTATAATGCCAGAAACAAGCATCAGTCTAGCGTTAAA
This sequence comes from Arachis duranensis, assembly GCF_000817695.3. NCBI lineage: Eukaryota > Viridiplantae > Streptophyta > Magnoliopsida > Fabales > Fabaceae > Arachis > Arachis duranensis. Next base: position 55,864,980 of record NC_029772.3, on the reverse strand, counting down.
CGACAGGATTGCATACAGAGGGCATTTTACACGCCTAAAAGGTGCAGGGATGAGAAATTTTTGACACCTCAGGATCTCCCCCACAGGATCACCACCTACCCCACTTATCTCTTCTTCACACAATCCAATAACACTATACCCTTCACCAATCACCTCAATCTCTCTTCCCCATTACCCCTTCACCAATCACATCCATCCACTCTTCCCCATAAACCCCACCTACCTTCAAATTCGAAATCTCTTTCCCACCCAAACCCACCCTAAATGACCGAACCCAAACCCCTCTCCCTCCACTATATAAACCTCTCTATCATTCTTCATTTTCACACAACACTACCCTCTCTTCTCCCCCTTGGCCGAAACCCACACCTCTCTCCCTCTCCTCCATATCTTCTTCTTCTTCTTCTATTCTTTCTTCTTTTTCTCGAGGGCGAGCAACACTCTAAGTTTGGTGTGGTAAAAGCATAGCTTTTTTGTTTTTTCATAACCATTGATGGCACCTAAGGCCAGAGAAACCTCAAGAAAGAGGAAAGGGAAGGCAATTCCTTCCACCTCTGAGTCATGGAAGATGGAGAGATTCATCGCAAAAGCCCATCAAGACCACTTCTATGAAGTTGTGGCCAAGAAAAAGGTGATCCCTGAGGTCCCTTTAAAGCTCAAAAAGGGCGAATATCTGGAGATCCGACAAGAAATTATAAGAAGAGGATGGGAAGTTCTCTCCAATCCCATTCAACAAGTCAGAATCTTAATGGTTCAAGAGTTCTATGCAAATGCATGGATCACAAGGAACCATGATCAAAACATGAACCCAAACCCAAAGAATTGGCTTACAATGGTTCGGGGAAAATGCTTAGATTTCAGTCTGGAGAACGTAAGGTTGGCGTTCAACTTGCCTATGATGCAAGAAGATGCACGCCCCTACACTAGAAGGGTCAACTTCGATCAAAGGTTGGACCAAGTCCTCATGGACATATGTGTGGAAGGAGCTCAATGGAAAAGAGACTTAAAAGGCAAACCGGTTCAATTGAGAAGACTGGACCTTAAGCCTGTGGCTAGAGGATGGTTGGAGTTCATTCAACGCTCCATCATCCCCACTAGCAACCGATTCGAAGTAACTGTGGATCGGGCCATCATGATCCATAGCATCATGATTGGAGAGGAAGTAGAAGTTCATGAAGTCATCTCTCTATAACTCTACAAAGTAGCCGAAAAGCCCTCCACCTTGGCAAGGCTAGCTTTTCCTCATCTCATTTGCCATCTATGCAACTTAGCTGGAGTTGTCATAGAAGGAGACATCCTCATTGAAGAAGACAAGCCCATCACTAAGAAAAGGATGGAGTAAACAAGAGAGCCCATTCATGGATCTCAAGAGACGCATGAGGAAGCTCATCATCAAGAAATCCCTGAGATGCCTCAATGGATGCATTTTTCTCCAAACAACTATTGGAAATAACTCAACACTTCTCTAGAAGGATTGAGTCATAACATGAACCAATTAAGGGTGGAACATCAAGAGCACTCCATCATTCTCAATGAGATTAGAGAAGATCAAAGAGCTATGAGGTAGGAGCAACAAAGGCAAGAAAGAGACATAGAGGAGCTTAAAGACACCATTGGTCCTTCAAGAAGAAGGCGCCACCCTCACTAAGATGGATTCATTCCTTAACTTCCTTGTTCTTATCTCTCTGTTTTTCAGTTTTATGCTATATGTTTGCCTATGTTTTGAGTCTTTACTACATGAACATTAGTATTTAGTAACTATGTTTTAAGGCTCTGAATAATTCTATAAGTCCTTCACCTTTCTTAAATGAAAAATGTTTCTAATACAAAAGAACAAGAAGTACATGAGTTTTGAATTCATCCTTGAAATTGGTTTAATTATATTGATGTGGTGACAATACTTTTTGTTTTCTGAATGAATGCTTGAACAGTGCATATTTTTTATCTTGTTGTTTATGAATGTTAAAATTGTTGGCTCTTGAAAGAATGTTGAAAAAGAGAAATGTTATTGATGATCTGAAAAATCATAAAATTGATTCTTGAAGCAAGAAAAAGCAGTGAAGAACAAAGCTTGCGAAAAAAAATAATAATTTTAAAGAAAGAAAAAAAACAAGCAGAAAAAGCCAATAGCACTTAAAACCAAAAGGCAAGGGTAAAAAGGATCCAAG
>NC_029772.3:55846579-55862692 GCF_000817695.3 Arachis duranensis | reverse complement strand
CAAGTGAAAAGCTTGAGACTGAGTGGTTAAAGTCGTGATCCAAAGCAAAAAGAGTGTGCTTAAGAGCTCTGGACACCTCTAACTAGGGGCTTTAGCAAAGCTGAGTCATAATCTGAAAAAGTTCACCCAGTCATGTGTCTGTGGCATTTATGTATCCGGTGGTAATATTGGAAAACAAAGTGCTTAGGGTCACGGCCAAGACTCATAAAAGTAGCTGTATTCAAGAATCAACATACTTAACTAGGAGAATCAATAAAACTATCTAAACTCTGAGTTCCTATGGATGCCAATCATTCTAAACTTCTAAGGATAAAGTGAGATGCCAAAACTGTTCAGAAGCAAAAAGCTACAAGTCCCGCTCATCTAATTAGAACTAATATTCATTGATATTTTGGGATTTATAGTATATTCTCTTCTTTTTATCCTATTTGATTTTCAGTTGCTTGGGGACAAGCAACAATTTAAGTTTGGTATTGTGATGAGCGGATAATTTATACGCTTTTTGGCATTGTTTTTAGGTAGTTTTTAGTAGGATCTAGCTACTTCTAGGGATGTTTTTATTAGTTTTTATGCAAAATTTACATTTCTGGACTTCACTATGAGTTTGTGTGTTTTTCTGTGATTTTAGGTATTTTCTGGCTGAAATTGAGAGCCCTGAGCAAAAATCTGATTCAGGCGGAAAAAGGACTGCTGATGCTGTTGGATTCAGACCTCCCTGCACTCGGAATGAATTTTCTGGCGCTACAGAACTCCAAATGGCGCGCTCTCAATTGCATTGCAAAGTATACATTTAGGGCTTTCCAGCAATATATAATAGTCTATACTTTATTCAAGCTTAGACGACGTAAACTGGCGTTCAACGTCGGTTCTATGCTGCATTCTTGAGTAAAACGCCAGAAACACATCACAAACCAGAGTTAAACGCCAAAAACACGTTACAACTTGGCGTTTAACCCCAAGAGAAGCCTTTTCATGTGTAAAGCTCAAGCTCAGCCCAAGCACACACCAAAGTGGGCCCCGGAAGTGGATTTCTGCACTTAGACTTATTTCTGTAAACCCTAGTAACTAGTTTAGTATAAATAGGACTTTTTACTATTGTATTTTCATCTTGGAATCTTTGGACATTTAGTTCTTAGTCCTTGGGGGCTGGCCTCAGGGTGATGCCTGGACCTTCATCACTTATGTATTTTCAATGGTGGAGTTTCTACGCACCATAGATTAAGGTGTGGAGCTCTGCTATTCCTCGAGTATTAATGCAAAGTACTATTGTTCTTCTATTCAATTCATGCTTATTTTTATTCTAAGATATTCATTCGCACTTCAACCTGATGAATGTGATGATCCGTGACACTCATCACTATTCTCAATTATGAACGCGTGCCTGACAAACACTTCCGTTCTACCTATGAATACTAGAGTGTGTATCTCTTGGATTCCTGACCCACGACGCATGGTTGCCTCGCCTGACAACCGAGCCTCCCATTCCGTGAGATCAGAGTCTTCGTGGTATAAGCTAGAATCCATTGGCAGCATTCTTGAGATCTGGAAAGTCTAAACCTTGCCTGTGGTATTCCGAGTAGGATCTGGGATGGGATGACTGTGATGAGCTTCAAACTCGCGAGTGTTGGGCGTAGTGACAGACGCAAAAAGATCACTGGATCCTATTCCAACATGATCGAGAACCGACAGATGATTAGTCGTGCTGTGACAGCGCATTTGGACCATTTTCACTGAGAGGACAGGAGGTAGCCATTGACAACGGTGAAACCCAACATACAGCTTGCCATGGAAAGGAGTAAGAATGATTGGATGAAAGCAGTAGGAAAGCAGAGATTCAGAAGGAACACAGTATCTTCATGCGCTTATCTAAAATTCCCACCAATGAATTACATAAGCATCTCTATCTCTATTTTATGCTTTATTTATCTTTATATTTGAAAACCATCATAACCATTAGAATCCGCCTGACTGAGATTTACATGATGACCATAGCTTGCTTCATACCGACAATCTCCGTGGGATTGACCCTTACTCACGTAAGGTTTATTACTTGGACGACCCAGTGCACTTGCTGGTTAGTTGTGCGAAGTTGTGAAAAAGAGTGATATTACAATTGTGCGTACCAAATTGTTCGCGCCATTGAGATCACAATTTCGTGCACTAGTAATCAATGCACAATAAAGAAGAGTGACGTTAACACATGGTCATGACTAAATGTGAAAAGTCATCAATGGAAATATAGCAAGTGCATATAATGACAGTTAAATGCAAGGTGTTTATTGGCATGCCGGCAAAGGCATGAGTGGCATAGATTAAGCATTCAATGTCCAAGTTAGATTACCAAGTCTGTCAAACTAACAATCTGTTTGTAATAACAATTATATTTAATCAATAAAATATAGAAAGGGTATTTGTGAAAAGTAAGCATTTAGAGTAGTAGAATAAAAGAATCCGAAAGTAGTGTACAATGCCATACGGGCTTTTTCACAAACACTTAGCATGCATGGTAAATAAGGTATGAAAAGTGTTAAATTAAACATGCAAGCAACCCTATAAAAATAATATATAATTGTTAAACAGTTTCTCAATAATCCACAAGAAAAGTATAGAAAATAATTAATGACCCAAATAAATATCCAACACCAATTACAAGAAGAAGAGAGAAGAAGAGAACATAGATAATGAAGGTAAAAAGAAAAAAAAAAAGAAAACATAAAAATAAATATAAGAGTAGAAGGGGGAAGAAGAAAAGAAAAACCTTGATAATGGTGGGGAGAGAGAGAGAGTAGAAGGAGAGAAAGAAGGAAGAAGGAAGAAGTGGGGAAAAGAAATAAGAAGGGGGGAAGTAGGATTTGGGAAAGAAAAGATAAGATAATCTGGCAGATTTGAAAAAAAGTGTGCAGCGCATGCAACGCGGATGCGTGGGTCACGCGTTCGCGCGGGTAGCGCTTGAATGAGGTGACGCGGACTCGTTGGTCACGTGGACGCGTGACATGATTTATGCTAGTGGCGCGAGGGCAGCCTCGCGCTCGCACAACTCTCTGTTTCGAAACTCAATTTGCCAAATTCTAGGGTAACGCGTTCGCGTGGTTGACGCGATCGCGTGGATGGCCAAACTTTGAGAACGGCGCGGACGCGTGGGGCACGCGTACGCATGGTAGGGCTTGTTCATCTAGCACGAGTTCAGCCCAACTCCAGCGCAACTTACTACCATACACCCCTTTTACGTCGAATCGCAGGGCCACGCATTGGCGTGGTTGACGTGGACACGTGGGGAGGCTATTGCGCACATGACGCGGACGCATCATCGACACGGTTGCGTGGATCTATTTGTGCCAAAGGCACGCCTCCAGCCACACTCTCGCGTGACTCTCTGTTCATTTTATTTTCTTCCCAACGCACCTATGACGCGGATGCGTCAGCGACGCTGTCGTGTCGCGTGCGTATTTTTTTTATGAAATATGCAAATGAGATGCAAAATATAGGCAGTAGCTGAGACGAGTTATTGAAGAAGGAAATTAAGGAGAGAGAAAGGAACGATCATACCGAGGTGGGTTGTCTCCCACCCAGCACTTTGCTTTAACGTCCTTAAGTTGGACGCTCCACTAGCTCAGTCTTCTGCTGTAGGTGGATCTTCCAAGAGGAAGGTCTCGATCTCTTTCTTTTTCTTCATCTTTTCACCATGATATGGCTTTAAGCAATGTCCATTGACTTTGATAAATTCGGAGCTTGAAGGATGACTCAGGTGGAAAACTCCGTATGGTTCAGCCTTCTCTACTCTATAAGGGTCGTCCCATCTTAATCTCAATTTGCCTGGCATGAGCCTCAATCTGGAGTTGTAAAGGAGGACTAAGTCTCCAGATTGGAACTCTTTCCTCTTGATGTGCTTATCATGTACAGCCTTCATCTTTTCCTTGTAAAGCCTGGAGTTTTCATAAGCTTCTAGGCGAAGGCTTTCTAATTTCTGTAGTTGCAACTTTCTTTCAGCTCCGGCCTTCTTAAATCCCATGTTGCACTCCTTCACTTCCCAAAAGGCTTTGTGCTCTACCTCAACTGGGAGGTGACAAGCATTTCCATAAATTAAGCGGAAGAGACTCATGCCAATGGGTGTCTTGTATGCTGTCCGATATGCCCAAAGCGCATCTTGGAGCCTGGTGCTCCAGTCCTTTCTATGAGGCTTGACTATCTTTTGTAGTATGCATTTTATCTCTCTGTTAGACACCTCTGCTTGCCCGTTAGTCTGGGGGTGATAGGCTGTTGATACTTTATGAATTATTCCATGCCTCTTTAGTAATCCTGTTAGTCGCCTGTTACAAAAATAGGTGCCTTGATCGCTCACGATTGCTCGTGGTGATCCAAAGCGACAAATAATATGGTTTCTAACAAAGGAAACAACAGTGTTAGCATCATCAGTGAGGGTAGGAATTGCTTCCACCCATTTAGAAACATAATCTACAGCTAACAATATATAGAGATGACCATTAGAATTTGGAAATGGACACATGAAGTCAATGCCCCAAACATAAAAAATGTCACAGAAAAGCATAATCTGTTGAGGCATCTTGTCCCTCTTGGATATATTACCAAACCTTTGCCATGGAGAACAAGATTTACAAAATTTAGCAGCGTCTTTAAAAAGAGTAGGCCACCAGAATCCACAGTCTAGAATTTTTCTGGCTGTTCTTTGAGGGCCAAAATGTCCTCCACTCTCAGATGAGTGGCAGGCTTCTAAAATGGACTGAAATTTTGATTGAGGCACACATCGTCTAATTACCTGGTTAGCACCACACCTCCATAAATATGGATCATCCCATATATAATATTTGGACTCGCTTTTCAGCTTGTCTCTTTGATTCTTAGTAAAGTTTGGAGAGAGAGTGTGGCTGACTAGATAATTAGATACAGGCGCATACCAAGGGACTACTTCAGATACTGCTTGTAAGTTTTCAAATTGGAAATCATCATTTATAGGAGTGGAGGCATCCTTAATGTGCTCAAGGCGACTCAAGTGGTCTGCCACTAGATTCTGGTTACCACTCCTATCCTTAATTTCTAAATCAAATTCTTGTAGTAGCAGTATCCAACGTATGAGCCTTGGTTTAGACTCCTTTTTTGCTAATAGATACTTTAGAGCTACATGGTCTGAGTACACTACTACCTTAGTACCCAGTAAATAGACTCGGAATTTATCCAGAGCAAAAACAATAGGTAGAAGTTCTTTTTCAGTAGTAGTGTAATTAGACTGAGCAGCGTCTAAAGTCTTAGACGCGTAAGCGATTACGAAAGGATCCTTACCTTCACGATGAACCAGCGCTGCTCCTACTGCATGATTGGAAGCATCGCACATGATTTCAAATGGCTGGCTCCAGTCTGGTCCTCTCACAATTGGAGCTTGAGTCAGGGCGGTCTTCAGCTTATCAAAAGCTTGCTCACAATCTTTACTGAACTCGAACTCGATGTCTTTCTGTAGCAATCTGGATAAAGGTAATGCGACCTTACTGAAGTCCTTAATAAATCTCTTGTAAAAACCTGCATGGCCAAGGAACGAACGGACTTCCCTCACGAAGGAGGGGTAAGGTAAACTAGAAATAACATCCACCTTTGCTGGGTCTACAGAGATACCAGTATCAGAAATAATATGTCCTAGAACAATTCCTTATTTCACCATAAAATGACACTTTTCGAAATTTAAAACAAGGTTTGAACTAACAAACCTGTCCAATACTCTAGATAAACTATCCAAGCAAAGGCTAAATGAATCACTATATACGCTAAAGTCATCCATAAAAACTTCCATACAGGTCTCAATGAGATCAGAGAAAAGACTCATCATACACCTTTGGAAAGTAGCTGGTGCATTGCATAAGCCAAATGGCATTCTTTTATAAGCATAAATCCCAAAAGAACATGTAAAAGTAGTCTTTTCCTGATCTTCAGGAGCTATATGGATTTGAAAATAACCTGTATAACCATCTAAAAAGTAGTAATGAGATTTACCTGACAGGCGATCAAGCATCTGATCAATGAATGGCAAGGGGTAATGATCCTTGCGAGTGGCTTGGTTGAGACGCCTGTAGTCAATGCAAACTCTCCATGAATTCTGCACTCTAGTTGTCAGAAGCTCTCCTTGCTCATTTCTTACAATTGTGACTCCTGATTTCTTGGGCACCACTTGTAATGGACTGACCCATTCGCTATCTGAAATGGGGTAAATGATATCTGCTTCAAGTAGTCTGGTTACTTCCTTCTTGACAACTTCTAAGATGGTAGGATTCAATCTTCTCTGAGGTTGATGGATAGGCTTTGCTCCTTCTTCTAAGAATATTCTATGTTCACAAACTTGAGGGCTGATGCCTACTATATCCGCCAAGCTCCATCCAATTGCTTTCTTATGCGTCCTCAATACACTAAGCAGTTGTTCTTCTTGTTGGGAAGTGAGCTCCCTTGCAATAATAACTGGGAACTTCCGCTTGTCCTTAAGGTAAGCATACTTGAGGTGTGGAGGAAGGGGCTTTAATTCGATTTTCTGCTCAACTCGTGGCTCTTGGTCATCTGGGGCTGGTGATAATGGTGAAGTGCTCTCATTGTCCTCTGAAAATATCCCCACACTTGGACCTTGCCCTATGTACTTCTCTTCTAATTCTTCCTGGTAAACTTCAGCTACGGTTACATCAATGATGTCACACTGGGAGATAGAATGATCTTCCGGAGGATGCTTCATAGCTTCATTTAAACTGAATTTCACTATTCTGCCATCTATTTCAAAAGAATAAGTTCCTGAAAATGCGTCCAGCTTGAACTTTGAAGTCTTCAGGAATGGTCTTTCAAGCAGGATTGATGATGGCCTCCCGAAGTCATTAGGGGGCATTTCCAGGATATAAAAATCAATGGGAAATGTGAGCTCCTTAATGCTCACCAATACATCTTCAGCAATTCCAATCACTGTAATAATGCTTTTATCTGCCAACACAAAATGAGCTGCCGACCTTTTTAAGAGGGAGCCTTAAAGCATTAAATATAGATAAAGGCATTATACTAACACACACTCCTAGATCACACATGTAGTTAGAGAATATCACACCTCCAATAGTACAGTTGACCATACATGGACCTAGATCACAACATTTTTCAGGTATACCTCCTATTAAAACAGAGATAGAACTACCTAAGGGAATAGTTTCTAATTTATTAATTTTATCCTTATGTATACATAAATCCTTTAGAAACTTCGCATATTTAGGTACCTGTTGAATGACATCAAAAAAGGGAACAGTTACCTCAACCTTTTTGAATATTTCTACCATTTTGGGGTCAAGTTCCATCTGCTTCCTGGGCTTCTTTGTGAGTTGTAGAAAGGGGACAGGACGTGTGTTATCTGCAGCTTCAACATCCTTTGGTGCTTCACCCTGTGGTTGAGTTTCCTCTTCTTCAACTATATCATGTATGTCCTCTTCCTCTTCAACATCTTCCACTTCTACTGCATCTTCAGCTGGGGTGTGTTTTGGTGGACTTGGCTCCTCTTGGTTCCCATTGTTATCTCTGCCTCCTCTGTTATGATTGTCCCTCCAATCCTGATTAGAATTATCTCTCCAACCTTGGTTGGAATTGTCTTGCCATCCATGGTTGTAGCTGCCACCTTGATTGTTTCCTTGATTGGGGTGGTCATAGAAGTTATGAGTGGCTGCCATAGTGTTGTCTTCCTGTTGGAACTGTGGACATTCATCAGTGTAATGACTATAATCAGCACAGATCCCGCATACTCTTTGTGAAACCAGCTGTTGGATTTGCTGTGATGGAGAAGGCTGAGCTTGCTGAGCTTGTTGTTGACTCAATTACATATGCTTCAGTAAGTTGGTCATTTCACATATGCTCTGAGTTAGAGCAGTAGTCTCTTTGCTAGAGGAAACCTCTGCAACAGTTCTTGACCGGCTTTGTTTCTGCCTGTGATTCCTAGTAGATTTAGCTAAGTCACTGATCAATTGCCATGCCTCATCAGTAGTCTTGTACTTTTTCATAGACCCATTGCTAGCACCTTCCAATGTGGTCTTATCTTGAGGTTTCATGCCCTATGTGAAGTATCCGAGCAACACTATCTTGTCAATCATATGGTGGGGACATGCTTCCAGAAGATTGTTGAAGCGCTTCCAATATTCGTAGAGAGTCTCAGATTTGTCCTGAACAATCATGGAAATATCTTTCCTCAATTTATCGGTAACTTCAGCTGGAAAGAATTTTTCTAAAAATTCTCTTCTAGGCGTATCCCAGTTAGAAACAGTTACTCCGGGTTGAGTGTAGTACCACTCTCTTGCCTTTCCCTCAAGAGAGAATGGGAAGGCTTTTAACAGAATAGAAGTTTCATCAGCACCATCACGCTTAACAGTAAAACAAGCTGTCTAGAAATTCCTAAGGTGCTTGATAGGTTCTTGAGCAGGTAAGCCATGAAACTTGGGCATCAAGTTAAGTAGTACAGTCTTTATTTCAAAATCTACAGCCACCGCTGGGTGATGCGCTTGATACGGCTGCAGTGTGAAATCTGGGGCTCCAGCTTCCTGGATAGTAACTCTCCTAGGTGCTGATATGTTATCTACACGTGAATCAACTGAATCAGTAGTAGAGGAGCTTGTTTCTTCCTCAAATGGCGGTTTAGATTCTTGGATTGGTGAATTGACGTTAATCACTTCACCACCCTCAAAGGCTAGCCGACGTCGAGCTCGCCTAATACGTGAAATAGTTCTTTCAATTTCGGGATCAAAAGCGGCTAAGCTTGAATCAGGCAATGAATGAGTCATTCAGTGGAAGAGACATATAGCTCATGATAACAAAAACAAAATAAAATAAAATGCAAATAAATAAATTCCGATCAATAAATTAGCACTCTATTGCAACTCTCCGGCAACGGCGCCAAAAATTGACGTAGCAAAAATTGGCAGATTAAGAAATTAATATGAGTGATATGTTGCAAGTACAGTTCTTAACCAACAAAAATCCGCTTATCAATTTAGAAAGGTTGTCACAAAATTAGAATTAAAATACTGGGAGTATGAATCTCAGGTCGTCTCCCAATGAGTTGTAGGAAGATGTGCTATCTTATTAATCAGAGGTTTTCCAAAATGGTTTTGAGTTTGATAAACGGGAAATTAAATTAGAGAATTGATGTAATTTAAATAAAAATCTTGACCGGGAGTTGATTAATCGAAAGTTCTATCCATGTTGGAGTTTGTCCAAGATCAATTGATAATTGAAGGTTGTTCTACTTAGTTATCCTTTACTAGGTAAAGGAGAGTCAAGTAAGTTGGAAGTCTACTTCTATTCACAAGTTCTAATCCTCTCCCTTGGAAATGATTAGTGTCAGTGACTAGAGAGCCATCCAACAATAAACCCAATTACAATTTTACTCTTGAACATTCCAACTCAAGGGTCTCCTTTCAATCAACTCCCAATCAAGTTAGAGAACTACTCACTCATCATGGATGTAAATTTCACAAAATAAAAATAAGGAATAAGGAAAGACATGATAGACAATAATAAAAAAGATCAATTAAAAATAAAAATGGTTCTTGTATTAATGAATCCTAAAAATAATCCAATTGTAACTCTAAACAAATTAAGGATATGAAAGAGTAAGCAACAAGTAAAGAGAACAAACTAGAGTGATGAAATCTTGCGGAGGTAATAACTCTTCTTAATATCCCAAGCCAAAAAGCAATAAAAACCAAATCCTAAGAACTGTGAATGTGTAGAGAAAAAACCTAGAGGAGGAGTAAAATCATATCTAAAAAACTAAGAATGTTGTGGAATGAATGTTGTCCTTCGTCTCTGCATGTTCCCTGGCTCTAATCTGCGTTTCTGGGCTGAAAACTGGGTTAAAACGCGGCCCAGAATCTCTGCCAGCGACTTCTGTAATTCTGCAAATCGCGCACGTCATGCGGCCGCATCGTCCACGCGTTCGCGTCACTCAGCATTTTCCGTGCCACGCGTGCGTGTCGTCCACGCATTCGCGTCACTCATGCAGCTTTCAATCCACACGTTCGCGTCAGGTACGCTTTCGCATTGCTGTGAATTTCTCCATTTTGCGCGGTCGCGTCACAAGTGCATTAGGAAGAAAAGAAAAGTGAACAGAAAGTCACGCGAGAGCGTGGCTGGAGGTGTGCCTCAAGCACAAATATGCCCACGCGACCGCGTCGCTGACGCATCCGCGTCATTTGCGAAATAGCCTCCCCACGCGTTCGTGTCACCCACGCGAACGCATGGCCCTGTAAAATCGACGTAAATGGGTGCATGGAAGAGAGTTATGATGGAGTAGGGCTAGACTCGTGCTAGAAGCACAAGCCCTACCCACATGATCGCGTGACCCACGCGTCCGCGTCACCTGACCTTATCGCACACCACGCGACCGCGTCACTCACGCTTCAGCGTCGCCTGCGCCGCACAACTTATCCAGATCAGCACCAATTATCTTATCTTTTCTTTTCTAATCCTAATTTCTTCTATCTTTTCTTCTTTCTTCTTTCTTTCTTACTTTATCTCTTTAACTTCTCTCATCCCTCTTCACTTCAATTCTATTTTACTTAATTTATTTGCATATTTCATTCATTGTATTTTAATTTTGTGCATATTTTTCTTTTCTTTTCTAAATTTATTATTTTTCCATTGGTGTTACTTGTTCATATTCAACTATTGCATCTTTCTGGTATTATTTTGGTACTCAGTGACTTGTTTTACACTATTGGGTAATATTATTTAAGTCAATGCCAATATTTTATGATACTTGTATTAATTTTGCATTGACATGAATTTATATTGTCTTTCATTACCCACACTCCTCCCCTTTGTTGCAAATTTTGCACCATTGGTATGCCATGTGCTTCTATTGCTTTCTCACATACATGCTGTAGCTACCATGTAATTGAGACCTTCATTATTTGGCATTAACCCACCCAGACTTTATTTATTTTCTTATCTTTATTTCTGGGTTACTTTTTCTTCTTTTTCCTCTTCTTTCAGGCTGGCCACCGAGAAAGGAAAAAAGAAACTTCTATATGGGGCAACAGACAAGTCCATCTGCACCGAGGATGGTGCAATCTTTAAGTATGGGGAGGTCGATACCGATCTCCATGGGTTAGTTACTCTTCTATCTCCACACTAATGGTTTATTTTCCTTGTTAGTTGTTGCATTTGCATGTTTGATTGCATATTTTACCACTTGGTTAAAGTAATATTTTCTTTTTTCAAGAAACTTTTTAGAGTATTTCACTAATTTAAATTAAAACTTTTTATTAAACTTGTTCGAAGGAATATTATACTAGAACATGGTTTAGAGCTTGAAGACACAAAACCAGTGAGATTTTGAACCTACTTGATTGGTTGCATCTTATCAACCAATATTTTATTTTTGGTGTGTGTTTTTCTCTCTAAAATTGTGATCTTTGTCTTGATTAATTCTATATTTCCATTGTTTAATGTATGCATGCACTTATGTGATTGAGGCCTTGTTTCACTAAGCTTACAAACCCATATGGCCTTTACCTTTCGTTATCCCTTGCAAACCAATTTTGAGCCTATTTTACCCCTTTGTCCTTTACTTTGGCTCATCACTAACTCTAAGCGGAAAATAATAATGTCCTTAATTTGAATCCTTGGTTAGCTTAGACTAGTAAGAGTGATCATGAATTAAGTGTGGGAAAAAGTGGGTTTGGAAACATTTGGTTTAAGAATTGGGTGTTATATACCTTTATGATAATGTGAAAGAAATGTTTAGGACATGTTCATGCATTCAATAATTTAATCATATGCATTGAGAAAAACAAAAGAAAAAAATATAAAAAAATAAAATAAAATAAAAAAGAAAAAGATAAAAGAGAAAAAAAAAGAAAAAGAGTAAACAATAAAAAGGAGACAAAATGCCCCAAGGTAAATGGTAAAAGCAATGCATATATAATGTACTCGAAATTAGGATGCATGAATATGTGGAAAACATAATTAATTGATAGTTAGATTTTGTATTGTAATTACATGGATTGTCCTAAGTTAGGTGAAAAGTTTAGGTTAATTAAGGATTCAGATTTTAGTCCACTTGGCCAAATATAATCCTACCTTGACCCTAACTCCATTACAACCCTTAAAAGACCTCTTGATATGTGTATCTGTGCATTAAATTTTTTGTTGATTGTTAGATGAAGAGCAAGCCTTAGAAAGCAAGATTGGTAGAAAATTGAGAGAATCGAACCTCGAACACCTGAGCGATTAGAGTGTATACACTTCCAATGAGGGTTCGATGCTCGATTCCTTGTTCTCTGCTTTCATGAGCTATTTTCTTCTTGCAAGTCATTTGTACTTTATTTTGTGATTTGAATTAGTGAAATCCAATTCATATTTGTTCTTGAAAGATTTATTTACTTTTTTACCAAGTAAGTAGAATCATTTTAGCATGTAGTTGCATTCATATACATAGGTTGCATTTCATGAATCTCACTTCCCCTTATTCATTCTCTTTATCTCCTTGAGCTTAGTATGAGAACATGCTAATGTTTAAGTGTGGGGAGGTTGATAAACCACTATTTTATGGTTTATCTTGTGCTAAATTGAGTGGTTTTTATCAGCTTTTCACCCACTTATTCATATGAATTGCATGATATTACAATTCCTTTCCAAATTTATTCTATGATTGAAAACATGCTTCCTAAAGCTTTACATTGTGTATTTTAATTTCTCTTTTATACTATTCGATGTCGTGATCTGTGCGTTAAGTGTTTCAGGCTTCATAGGGCAGGAATGGCTTAGAGAATGGAGATGAAGCTTGCAAAAATGGAAGGAACACAAGAAATTAAGGAGATGACCAGCGAGAAGCGACGCGGACGCATGGCTCACGCGACCGCGCAAAATGGAAGAAATCGCAGTGACGCGCTCGAGTGCCTGACGCAAACGCGTGGATTGGAAGCTGCACGAGTGACGCGAACGCGTGGACGACGCGTATGCGTGGCAAGGAAAAACGCATGGACGATGCGGACGCGTGCTTAGCGCAAAACACAAATGACGCAAACGCATGGACGACGCGGACGCGTGCCTAGCGCAGAACGCAATTGACGCGGATGCGTGACTGACGCAGACGCGCAAAAGAGCAAAACTTCAGATGACGCGAACGCGTGACCCACGTGTACGCGTGACAGACGCCACGTGCAAAAATTGCAGAAAACGCTCCTAGCGATTTCTGAACCCTCTTTTGGCCCAGATCCAAGTCTAGAAGCACAGATTAGAGGCTATAAAGTGGGGAATCCATCCATTCATCAGGGAGAACGGATACAACATTCATAATTCATAATTTTTAGTTCTTAGATGTAGTTTTTAGAGAGAGAGGTTCTCTCCTCTCTCTTAGGTTTTAGGATTAGGATTTCTTTTAGTCATTAGGTTAGGATTGTTTCTTCATACCAGGTTCAATATTCCTTTATTTTGACTTCTCTTCTACTTTTAGATACTTTAATGCTTTTATTTATTCATGACTTATGTTGCCAAATTGGCTTATTAACTCTTCATGTTAGATTTGGATTTTCTATTTAATGAATTTTTAAGGTATTTCAGATCTATGATTTGTTTCTTTTATTTATGATATAAATAATTTGGATTTTTCTCCTTTTGGCTTTGGTTGAGTAATTAGAGACTCTTGAGTTATCAAACTCTTTTGTTGATTGATAATTGGAAGTTGCTAATTGACTTGAATTCCACTAACTCTAGTCTTTCTTTGGGAATTGACTAGGACTTGAGGATTCATATTGATTTATCCACTTACCTTCATAGTTAGAAGTTGACTAAGTGGGAGCAACGAGCAATTCTCATCACAATCGATAAGGATAACTAGGATAGGACTTCTAATTTTCATACCTTGCCAAGAGTTTTCTTAGCTATTGATTTATTAATTCATGCAATTTATTTCTCTTGTTCAAACCTTTCAAAAAACCAAAAATACTGTTTTTCATAACCAATAATAAAATATACTTCCCTGCAATTCCTTGAGAAGACGACCCGAGGTTTGAATACTTCGATTATTTATTTTTATTGGGTTTGCTTAAGTGACAAACAAAACTTTTGCACGAAAGGATTCTCTATTGGTTTAGAAACTATACTTACAATGCAAACTTATTTGTGAATTCTTTACCGATAGAGAATTTTGATCGTCACCCCACCACATGCAGCTGCCTCCGGTTGCATCGTTTAGAGTTGTTGCGTGCTGCTCCGTCACCAGGTCTCCTCCCCTGCCTCCATGTGTAGCCGTCAACTCTCTCCACCCCGAAAATGTGCTGGATGTTTAATTTACTAGGTATGTAGATGGTTATTTTGTTCAATTCAATTTAAGTATATACAATTAACAAATGTTGGATGGTCATTTCACTAGGTAGCCTGATGATTATTTTAATAACTATGTGTATGGTTGTTTGATGACAATCTCGCAATGGTGATGGGGGAGGGGGCTACAGAGGTGGACGATGATGGCCGGTGCGGGACCTTCTAACGTCAGGGAGGTGGGATGATTGATGAGAGTGGGAGTAGCAGACAGTTTGGGGGAGAAGAGAGTGTTTGTGTGAATTCCTTTGGTAAATTAGGGTTGTAATGGTTAATTTTTTGAAATAACTGTTTGGGTTTTTTGGTTTAGGTAATTTGGAGAGTTTTCTTACTTTTCCCCCTATATTGGGCCAAATTCAAAGCCTATTGTTCACATTGTTTAGATTCTTTATTGTCTCACTAGCCGAATTGTTAGAAGCAAATCTAAAGCCATGCTTTTTGTATATCATATTCCGTTTGCTAAGATTGAACCCGTTCAACATAAGCTATGAAAAAGAAAATCCCTTTCATCTACCAAAAACGGCACAACTGCAAGCTGCATCTAATGAAACTAAACCTTGGTCCTGACTCTAGATATTTCACATTTTTCCTATAGATTATAACTATGAAACTTTTATCATATCACATATATTCACTAAATTCTTAACAAAATTACAATACACGTAGCTAAGTTTATCTATTGTTTTTTTTAACTGGAAAGTGAGAGGATTCATTCAACGGAAACCATAAGGTCAGTAACGTCAAATTGAGTACACGAACAAGAGCATCCTTCATTCACACAGAATTTGGATTGGTAGGTGCCAATTGTGCTAATTCATGAGCAATTTTGTTTCCATCTCTCTTTACATAAATGAAACTAATTGATCTAAAATTACTTACTAGATCTAGGACATCAATAATAAAAATTACATCTCTCTTCTTTTCCCTATCTTTCTAGTTTGCTTCCTCTTCGATCTCCTTATTCTCCTTCACACTCATTTCCAAGTCTGGCCTTGTTTCTTCTTTGGTTTGTCCTTTCTCTTGTTTGTTGATTTCTATGGTTTTTTTTTTTTTTTTTTGGCTTCTCCTTCCTCTTGTCTGTTAATTTCTATGAATTTTTTTACTGTAAACTCATGGAATTCCTTCCCCTTTTTGATCCCATCCTCCAGATCCCTCTTCGGTGAGGAGGTTCCTAAAAGTGTTATCACAAGGACCTAGCTGTTACCTTTTCCAATGTCGGTCTCAAAAGAGTCCACCATTGGCAGACATACTAGTTTTTTCATTAGTTTCTCTAAGATTATTGCTTTACGCTTTCCTTCTTCCTTATTTTTTTCTTGTTGTTTTGCATTTGTTCAACTGTTTATTATATCAACTCTAACACTAGTAATATCTGCTTTTATCGAGGGACTAAGAGATTTGAATTTATACATACCTCTTTCCTCATCTTGTTTTTCTTTTTCACAGCTGTTTTCTTTATGTCCTGCTCTTTCACAATAGTAACGAACTGTTGGTAATCTTTCGTACTTGAAGATTACCCATGTAAGGCCATCCTTCTTGCTCCCCACGTTTGTTCCTTTCATGAAGGGTGTTAATACTCATTGTGACAGTTGCTTTGATGAATTTCACTTGGTATTTTCCTACTTCAAATAGCTCGCAGCTCACTACATCTCCCATACAGGCAGCTATCTTTTCTCCAAGTTTTGGTGTTTTGCAATGTTCCGGGAGATCCCTGGTCTGCATTTTCATCTCTACCTTATCTAGGCCTTTGTCTATCTAGTCTTCGGCTCTCTCCCATTTTTC
>NC_029772.3:55844374-55846540 GCF_000817695.3 Arachis duranensis | reverse complement strand
AAGAACCATGGATTTCCTTTTAGCACCTTGTTTAAATCGGCCTCCTTGTTGAAGAAGAACTGATCGATCTTTAGTTGAACTTCTATAACTCTAAAGCCTACTAGTTTCTCCATATGTTGGATAGCATAGATCTTTAGTTGAACTTCTATAACCCTAAAGCCTGCTGGTTTCTCCATATGTTGGATAGCGTTGTTTGGATCCATGTAACATTGATGTTTTTGTTTGTTACTAGCTTCACAATGATGTTATTTTCGCATGTTGAGACACTTTCTGAGATGTCATCGTCATACACGACAAGTGTTTCTTCCTTGTCAAGTTCTTGTTCTATTGGTTCTACGTATTCTCCTTCATCAACCATTTGTACTCCACCTCGTTGGGACAAATACTTTCCACTCCACTAGTTATCACTAGTGAGGACTCTTCACACGATGTATTACGGACAGTAGCACTACACTCTTCAAACCCTAGGAGAGGCTCCCAAAGACATGAGGAGAGAGGATGTATAGGAAAATAAAAAAACAACAAAAAAGTTTGTGTGTGTTGTGATAAGATCATATGTGGATGCCCATTTCCAAAGTTACTTAGTTTATCAAGGATGACTCTATTTATTATAGTTTGAAAAATGTCATCTTGTACACCTATAAATAGAGGCTCAAGCCTCTGAATAAAAACACACACAAGCAATAAGAATTCTCTCTCTCTTTATGTTGCAATACTTCTTTCTCTCTCTTTATATTTCTTTATATTTGTTACCTCTTCCTTATTTTTTTATTTAGTTATTTTATAATATGTTATCAGCACGAAGCTCTAACAAAATTTTAGGAAGACTCCAGGTAACAAATTTTTATTATGTCGAAACTCTTTCATCTTGAATATAATGCTCTTGATATATTTGGAAACAATTATTTATCATAGATATAGATGTTGAAATCCATCTTGATTCAATGGATCTTGAAGATACCATTGAGACTGAAAATTATACATCCCAGAAGGATAAAGCCAAAGCTATGATTTTCTTTCGTCATCATCTTGAAGTATGATTGAAAAATGAATATCCCACATTAAAAGATCTTGCAGATCTGTGGAAAGATTTTGAAGAAAGGTACAATCATGTGATACTTCCTCAAGCCCGATATGTTAGAGAAAATTTTTTTGACCTTCCATGTCTCGAATGTGCTCCTGCAGTAGCAGTATCGAGAAAAAGAATTTAAAAGTATTTTGAATTAATTTCTTACTTTCTTGTTGCTGAATGCAACAATGAGTTACTTTTGAGAAATCATGAAGCGCGTCCAATTGGCGCCGCCCCATTTCCTGAAATAAATGCGGCAAATTATAACCCCAGAAGAGGTAAATGGCAAGATTTTGATAACAAGAAAAATTATGGAAAGAAAAGAAATTATGTTCATAAGAAAGCATCTCACCAGAAGTGGGATAAAGAAAGAAACAATGGACAAAGTAAATCAATTGAGGATAAATGCTTCTGTTGTGGTGGAAAGGGCCATTGGTCACGTACCTGTTGTACCCCAAGGCACATTGTTGATCTTTATTAAGCATCCTTGAAAAAGGATGACAAAGAAAAAGAAACAAATTTTGTTTCAAATAATGAAAATTCCACCACTCATTATGATGTATCTAATTTCTTTAAGGATTCTAAAGGAGATATTGGCTATTTGATCAATGATGAAATAATTTAATATGTGTTTGTTAAGCATTCATGTGAATAATTTTACTGTGCATGTACTCCTACTCATTTTATTATTATTATCATTTGTTTTTGAAGAAAAATGGCAATGACATATTCTGAAGATATTTGCCTTGCGGATAGTGCAAGTTCGCACACTATTCTTAAAAGTGATATATATTTTACCCATCTTGTGCCAAAAGAAGAGTATGTTATACTATTATTGGCTCAGGCAATGTGATATAAGGCTCTGGAAGAGCTATAATTTTGTTTCCTGGAGGAACAAAATTTATAATAAATAATGCACTATTATCTACCAAGTCTCTGAGGAACTTGTTGAGTTTCAAAGATATTCGCCGAAATGGATATCATATTTAGACAGTGAATGAGGGAAATCATGAGTATTTATGTATTACAACTCATGATTCAAATAAGAAAGTTATATTAGAAAAATTACCCTCACTTTCATCTGGATTATATTATAC
>NC_029772.3:55841901-55844361 GCF_000817695.3 Arachis duranensis | reverse complement strand
TAATTTTAAAGCCATCACCAGTAAAGATTGGATTTGAGTCCCCTGAATTCCTAGAAAGGATTCAAGGTGATATATGTGGACCTATTCATCCACCATGTGGATCTTTTAGATATTTTATGGTCCTAATAGACGCATCTTCGAGATGGTCACATGTGTGCTTATTATCTTCTCGCAACCTGGCGTTTGCGAGATTACTAGCTCAAATTATTCGATTAAAAGCACAATTTCCAGAAAATTCAATCAAAGCAATTCATCTTGATAATGCTGGTGAATTTACTTCCCAAGCATTTGATGCTTATTGTATGGCTAATGGAATAAGTGTTGAACATCCAGTAGCTTATGTTCATACACAAAATGGGTTAGCAGAATCACTTATTAAACGCCTCCAATTGATTGCTAGACCTTTACTTATGAGAACAAATCTCCCAACTTCGGTTTGGGGACATGCTATTTTACATGCCGCAGCATTTATTCGTTTGAGGCCAATGAGTTACCATCGGTTCTCTCCTATGCAATTAGCTTTTGACCAGCAGCCAAATGTCTCCCATTTAAGAATATTTGGGTGTGCGATATATGTTCCCATTGCACCACCTAATCGCACCAAAATGGGACCCCAAAAAAAAATTGGGGATATATATTGGATATGATTCTCCCTATGTAGTGAGGTACTTGAGATATAAACGGGAGATGTATTTAAAGCCCAATTTGCGGATTGTCATTTTGATGAATTAAAATTTCCAATATTAGGGGGAGAGAATAAGCTTCCTGAAAAGGAACTTAATTGGAATGCATCATCATTGATGCATTTAGATCCTCGATCAGGGCAATGTGAACTAGAAGTTCAAAAGATTATACATTTGCAAAGAATAGCAAATGAATTGCCTGATACATTTTCCGATACAAAGAGGATAACCAAATCTTATATACTAGCGGAAAATGCCCCAATTCGAATTGATGTCCCAGTAAGACAAGTAGCCACTGAAACAAATTCACGCCAGAAGCGTGGCAGGGCGAAAAACGCCCCAATTCGAATTGATGTCCCAGTAGGACAAATAGCCACTAAAGCAAATACACGCCAGAAGCGTGGCAGGCCTGTCGGTTCCAAAGATAAAAATCCTCGAAAGAGAAAAGAGGTAAATAATATTCCTGTTGAAAAAGACATAGTAGAGACACCTGCAGTTGTCGAAAATTCTGATATAGTTTTAACGCCAGAAGACGTTCAGGTACCTGAAAATTGTGAAAATGACGAGATCTTGATAAATTATGTCTTTACAGAAGAGAAATGGGACCGAAATAAGACAATTGTCAATGAAATATTTGCATATAATGTGGCATTGAATATCATGCATGAAAGTAAGGATCTTGAGCCAAGATCAGTTGAAGAATGTCGACAAAGGAATGATTGGCCAAAATGGAAAGAAGCCATGAAGGCTTAGTTAGACTCACTTGCAAAACGTGAAGTCTTTGGACCTGTAGTCCGTACACCAGAAGATGTAAAACCTGTTGGATACCGGTGGGTATTTGTGAGAAAACGAAATGAGAAAAATGAAGTTGTGCGCTATAAAGCCCGACTTGTGGCACAAAATTTTTCACAAAGGCCCGGTATAGATTATGAAGAAACGTATTCCGCTGTAGTGGATGTGATAACATTGCATTATTTGGTCAGTTTATCTGCATATCATAAACTGCATATGCATTTAATGGATGTGGTAACAGCCTATTTATATGGCTCATTAGATCAGGATATCTATATGAAAGTCCCTGAAGGACTAAAGATATCTAAACCATCCAGTGAATATTCACAAGGGTTATACTCAGTTAAATTGCAAAGATCTTTATATGGTCTAAAGCAATCTGGACGAATGTGGTATAATCATCTTACTGAGTATCTGGCCAAAAACGGTTTCAAGAATGATGACATCTGCCCATGTGTTTTCATAAAGAAAACTACATCTGGATTCATTATAATTGCTGTGTACGTTGATGATTTAAATATCATTGGAACTCTTGAAGAGATTCCAACAATTATAAAACTCTAAAGGAAGATTTTGAGATGAAAGATCTTGGAATGACTAAATTTTGTCTCGGCCTGCAGATCGAGCATACAAAAAATGGGATCTTTATTCATCAAGCGACATACATAGAGAAGATCTTGAAAAGATTTTATATGGATAAGTCACATCCTTTGAGTACCCCAATGATCGTAAGATCTTTGGATATGGAAAAGGATCAATTCCGTCCTAAGAAAGAAAATGAAGATATCCTTGGTCCTAAAGCACCATATCTTAGTGCCATTGGAGCGCTAATGTATCTTGTTAATAATACGC
The DNA here is from genome assembly GCF_000817695.3 of Arachis duranensis. Classification (NCBI taxonomy): domain Eukaryota; kingdom Viridiplantae; phylum Streptophyta; class Magnoliopsida; order Fabales; family Fabaceae; genus Arachis; species Arachis duranensis. The sequence continues at coordinate 55,842,034 of NC_029772.3, read as the reverse complement.
GACCTGACATATCATTCGTGGTGAATTTACTAGCAAGATATAGTTCCTCTCCAACCAGAAGACATTGGAGTGGAATCAAACAAATTTTTCGATATCTTCATGGAACGGTTGATATGGGATTGTTTTATCCCTA
>NC_029772.3:55837352-55841839 GCF_000817695.3 Arachis duranensis | reverse complement strand
ACATAAAGGGAGATCTCAAACAGGATATCTGTTTACATATGGTGGAACAGCTATATCATGGAGGTCCACGAAACAGACGATTGTTGCAACCTCCTCTAATCATGCTGAAATACTTGCGATACATGAAGCTAGTCGCGAGTGTTTTTGGCTCAAGAGTTTGATCCAATATATTCTATCATCATGTGGACTGATTGATCATATGATAGCTCCAACTGTCTTGTTTGAAGATAATACAGCATGCATTGCTCAACTTAAGGGTGGATACATCAAAGGTGATAGAACAAAGCATATTTCTCCCAAATTCTTCTTCACTCATGATCTTCAAAATCAAGAGATAATTGATGTCCAACAAATCCGCTCAAATGACAATCTGGCAGATTTATTTACAAAGTCACTCCCAAAATCCTCCTTTGAAAGATTGGTACATGAAATTGGGATGCGCCGATTTCGAAACATTAAATGATGTCGACAAGAGGGAGAGACTGTACTTTTTTTTCCTTGGTCAGGTTTTTTTCCCATTGGATTTTTCTTGACAAGGTTTTTAATGAGGCAGTTCCCATCACAAAGGATATTGTACTCTTTTTCCTTCACTAAAATTTTTTTCCCATTGGATTTTCTTTAGTAAGGTTTTAACGAAGCAATAATCCTAAATAGGTATCCAAGTGAAAGTATTGTGATAAGATCATATGTGGATGTCCATTTCCAAAGTAACTTAATTTATCAAGGATGACTCTATTTATTATAGTTTGAAAAATGTTATCTTGTACACCTATAAATAGAGGCTCAAGCCTCTGAATAAAAACACACACAAGCAATAAGAATTCTCTATTTCTTTATGTTGCAATACTTCTTTCTCTCTCTTTATATTTCTTTATATTTGTTACCTCTTTCTTATTTTTTTATTTAGTTATTTTATAATAGTGTGGTGGGTTTTACTTGGGTTAAGTTTAGCTGTTCTTATATTTTGGTATTCCAAAAAGAAATAAAAACAAAACCTATATTGAATTGTTAAAATACAGATAAAGGAAAAACAAGTAAAACGAGGAGAAAACAACTATGACAAAAGAAAGAGCATTGAGATAGCATGGAACTCATCAAATCTACAGAATAAATCACGATACACATGTACATCTCTAAGCGAATACGAAACGAGAATTTGAGTAGACAAATATATATAAGGCACAACGCCAACCAACTCAACTACTATATATACATCAATCTGCCGCTTTCTAATTATTAAGTAGCTGGAGCCTAGGTTAATTCCTTGGCCTGTCCATTGCTATCATATCATTTATCCGGATATTCCCTGAATGGGAAGGACCTAATTAGAAACAATGACGATAAAAAATTAGCATTGTTCTTGGTTTTTAATCCGCACTGAAAGTGGCCTGGCCACGCAAAGGAGGGAAAATTGGCTTGAAATCAGATTTTGCAAGGGGGACTTCATGGAACCAATCATGAAGAAGGGCCTCTTCTGCACTTATCCTCTGGAAAACAACAAACAATTCAGACAGTTATTATTCAGTTCACATCACGGAAAGGCAATCAGAATTCATTTAATTAACAAAATTTACCTCTTCTGGATTGTAAGTTAGAAGCTTCTTCAACAAGTCGAATCCTAGCTCAGACAGAACTGGTAAACCAGTAAAAGATGTGGCTGGAAATTTCTTCCTTAGCATATTGTACCTGAAATAGCAATCATCTATGGTCAAAATCCTTAGCATATTGTATCAAAGAATAACAGTTGTAGAGAGGGAAACTAAAAAGAGGTAGTGTACTCACGGTTGTTTAACAAATTTTGCTTTAGGACCAGGTAATTTAGATAAGCCCGGCCAAATCTTCTCATCAGGTGTACCCAGGGTCCTAAAAATCTGCAACGTGCAAACAGTAACAACAAAGAAATGTTAATAGGATTCTCCAAAAGATAATAGACATTATGATTTAATTTAATTTTCTCCATGGGTGGGGTTTTTTTTTGGGAGAGGGGGGGGGTATCCAGGTGAGTTGAGTAATAATAACCTTATCAATTTGTTCAAGTTCTGTTCTACCCGTGAACAGAGGTTCCTTGGCAACCAACTCAGCCATTATGCAACCCACTGACCACATGTCAATTGCGGTTGAATATTCCTTAGCTCCTAACAAAAGCTCTGGAGCCCTGTACAGAGTAGCAATTCCCCTTCGTTAGTTTGAATTGAATACCATGCTCTACAGAACTCAAAAACAAAAATACCAGATACGCACATAATGATGAGATCAATACAAAATTGGAAAGCATAACGGTGACAATGAAACTCACCTGTACCATAGTGTCACAACAATAGGAGTATATGGCTTCAGTGGGCTTCCAAACTGCCGGGACAACCCAAAGTCACATATTTTCAGCTCCCCCTTGTCGTTCAGCAGAATGTTTGATGTCTTTAAGTCCCTATGGAGAACCCAATTGTCATGGAGATACTTGACACCTTCAAGAAGTTGCAGCATCAAAGATTTTATTTCACCCATACTGAAGGGCTGTTTCTTTGCCTCCATCAGTCCCTTAAGGTCATGCTCCATGTACTCCATCACCATGAAAGTACCATCATAATTATCCACAACTACTTCTTTAACATCCACAATGGAGGGGTGATCAAAAGACAAGAGAATGTTAATTTCCCTCAAGGATGACAATGGAAAGCCATCCCTTTCTATATTCATCTTCACCTTCTTCAATGCTACTATTTCTCCGGTCTTCTTATCCCTAGCCTTATAGACAACACCATAAGTTCCTTCGTTGATTTTCTTAATCATTTCAAACTCACACACACTTCTGCAACTCTGAAGCATGTTTATATTTCTCTGCAGGTGCATTAAACCGGCATCTTCATCAGAATCACATGCATAATCACCAACATCACTCTGTTCCTCATCATCGACCATGGAGTCAGTAGGGAATTCCTTTTCAGAATCACTACCATCAAAGTGGCCCCCACTATTATCTCGTCCATTGCTTCCTGAGGATCTAGTGATTGTGCTTTCTGAACATTCTCTTTGAAATTCACCAATCTCAGGACTTGGCTTCACTTTGCCAAAATTAAATTCATCAACAGCACCCACCGGTGATTGACCATCAGAAGCCCATCTAGACATTTTGATGTTCCACCCTTGGGCATTGTTCTCTTCATCTGCTTCTTGGTCATCATGCCCTGACTGCAAGACACAAGATGAATTTTGTGGAGGTATCCTAGAGACACCCCCATGCAAACGACCATCTTGTACCGGGCTTTTCAACAGAGTTGGACAGGAGTGAGACACAGTAATAACCTGTGTGGCCCCTTTTTTGGAGAGGATCACTCCTTCCTTCTCTGGTAGATCCCACACAATCGGAGAAAATTTTCTTCTCTTTTCCGGTGGTGGCAAGACCTCATCTCCATCAACTGCTTGAAACCCTGAGGCAGGTTCATAGTCACGCACCCCAGGTTCGACACAGAGCTCACCTTCCTCTCTCTCCTCCTCTTTTCCAACATGAAACCCATTCTGTACAGAACCATGCCTACAGTGATCAAGCTCCTTGATGGAACTCTCTCTGTAAGATTCTCTTCTCAGAACAACACCTTCTCGCCCTGCCGCCATTTGATAGTCACAAGCACAATTCCTCTCAATCAGTAAACCAATTTATTGAGGAAAATATGTATTCAATCCAAAAACCCCTTTAAAATCTCAAATTTCCAACCCTAACCCCAAAAATAGAATCAATATTCGATTAGGTTTTCAATAATTCACACAACCCAATCAAGAACACGAAAGGTTCAATTACAATAACTTATCTTATCCTTCTTTTCCTCAATACAGCCAACAGTGAATTGTATCAAATCGGGGGAAAGTAACAGCATACGAAAAATACACAAATATCAAATTGAGAATTAAGAACAAAAACAAAAACACAACATTAATTAAGAAAAGCAACCGGAGATCAAAGATAAAAAAAAAATTAGGGCATGGATAGGGAAATCGAGAGGAGATCGATTGGGAACAAAACCCTAGGTAGTGGTTGGTTCGTCTTGATGGTTATTATTTTTCAGAGGTTTCGAATGGCCTTACCGGCGGCGAGACGACAGAGAAAAGAACTGATGAAGGAAACGAAGGAATGAACGAAAGTAGCGAAGGGTCTCTCCGGTCGATGATTCGAAAGAAGTTTTTGCCAGCAGCCTTTCAAGTTTCAGTTTCAGATGTGTTGTTAGTTCATGTTTGACGCTGTTTTCTGTTATTTAATGGGTTGTGAGATTTCTTTAAAATATCGCGTTGCAACTTGCAAGCAGAGGGCGGCCCAATTATTCTATGCTAGTCGGTGGCTTTTACGCGTATTCTATTTTTCCGAGTTTGGCTGTTTGGCAATTGGATTCATGTGCGGGTAACTAGATATTTTTTTAAAATTGTCTATCATTCAGATTTTTAAAGAGAAAAAAATTAAAAAATAAGTAATTTTTTATAAAAGTTAATATTTAAATTAA
>NC_029772.3:55835942-55837205 GCF_000817695.3 Arachis duranensis | reverse complement strand
ATTCATATTTTATTATTAAAATTTATAAAATAATTTTTTTTAATTAACTTCAAAGTTCTAATCAAGTAATTTGTAACAATTTTTAGAATAAATATTCAGAGTCCAAAAACAAAAAATTCAAATAATCCAAAAGCACTAAAAATAGAAAAATTAAGCAAAAAATTTAAATTTAGCAATCACATCACCAATAATCTAACTTAGAACATAACAAACAAAAGAAAACAACAACTCAATAATCAAATTTCAGTAACTCAGAGTCAATAAAATTAAAAAAATAAGAAAATATAAATTGAAGCAAACATAGATTTCACTAGTGCTTATTCGATTATTTTATATTTCAAAATCATACAAAAACAGAAACTCCAAAAAAAATTAAACAAGCAGAAGTTACTGGCAATGATGGAGGAACCAAATTGACGGCGACAGAAGAACGAAACTCAACTGTCAATGAGAGAGGAACGGCAAGACAGAAACGACGATCAAGCAAATTGACCAGCGAGGGAGGAATCAAATTGATCGCGCCTCAATCTGCAAGTCCACGATGATCACGACGACGACGACGAAGAGAAGAGTAGAAGACGACTATAAGCTTCGATTTGCAAGTCCATAGGCAACGACGTGGAAGAGAAGTGGATTGACAACCAAGAACTTCGAACTGATCCTCTGGTTGAGGAAAAGAGTTCGGCGATGACAGTGCGTGACGCTGGCTGCTGCTGCTGCTGGCTGAGAGAGAGAGAGAGAGAGAGAGAGAGAGAGAGAGAGAGAGAGAGTGGGTTAGGGATTTGGGTGAGTGAGACTGATGAGAGGGAGGGAGAAGGGAGAAGGGAGAAGGGAGAAGGGATAGAGAGAGAGAGAGTAGTTAGGAATTTTGTGATAGAGAGAGTGGGAAGGCTCTGCTATAGTATTCTGATTTTTCTTTTTTTTTAATTAAAACTCTAAAAATCGTTAAGAAACTAACCAGTTCTATCGGTTTGCTAATTTATCGTCGATTCGACTGGTTTTTCACTATTTTTTGCCAGACGATTTTCAATGTCAACCGAACTGGCTAAGGGACAAATTCTTGGTTAATCCGATTGAACCAGTTCGATTTTCAAAACTTTGGTTTTCACCAAGGCTATTAGAACCGAACCAATCTTAAAACTCTTTTAGTCATTAGTTCATCAAATTAGAAGTTCCACCGATTCAACTGTAATTCAATTGTAATAATCAAATTATAATAAAATAATATATAAAATTTTAAATAAATACAAAAATCTAAATATA
>NC_029772.3:55794273-55835060 GCF_000817695.3 Arachis duranensis | reverse complement strand
ATCTTTTTAATATTTTTTAATATATAAGTTATAATTAATTGATATAGAATTATAGATTATGTTCCTATCATTTGAGTTAGCTCGTGACCTCGAGTTAACTCGTGAGCTTTCATTGAGCAGAATTTGAGCTTACGAAATAGGCTCGATTGTTAATGAGGTGAGTCGTGAGTCGAGCTTAATTTTCATGAGCAGAGTTTGAGTTTGGTCTAACTCGGCTCAACTTGGCTCACTTCTAGCCTTAGTTATAAGTAGCTAATGTTCTGTGACATGTCTATTTATGAAATATCGTCACATAGATAACAATTTTTGGAGTGAAACTCCACCTGTTTTGGTAGGATTCATGGTAAATAAAGAGCAATTGATAAATATTATATGAAAGCTCAAAAGATAATGAATGTTTTGTTATCCAAAACTACATCGTTTTTATACTCATGTGGCAACAATAGGACACGCACCGCTATAGATAACGAAATATATGGACAATTTTATTTCGCTTTGTACTATCTATTGACGGAAGGATATACATGTACAGTATTTACTATTGTGGAGGACCTAATTAATACTTTTTTTTTTAAGAACTAATTAGTTCAAGGTCAAAATCCTTAAAGATGTAATTGTCATTTTATTCTCTTATAAAGACTAGTCCAATGCCATGTTAACCCTAATATATGATAACATTTTCTTTCGCTAAGAGTTTGTTTAAAAACTCCTAGAATAGAATTCTCTAGAGAAATAGAATTCTATTTCATGTTTTAATATTAAAAAATAGCATATATTTCAATTTAATGAGAATTCAATTCTCATTTTAAGGTCATATACAAATCAGACCAAAATAGCTTTGATTTCTAATTCTATTCTCATTATTTGATAAATAAAAATTGATAAACCAAAAATATACTCATTAAAAATCTACTTTATGACTGTTGAAACAGCACTCTAACTTCTATTGAAGCTTTTTCATTGTTGACGTCCCAGCTATGCAAAGATCTCCCAAGATTGCTTGCTTATGAGCTCTCTTTTTCTGAAGTGTTTCTACCATTATTGCCACTCTTATGCATCCCTCCGCCAAGCCAGTCCCACGCCTTCACATAGGAGACAACTGATGAGCCTAAGGCTGCCATTGAAGCTCTGAAAGAGGCCTCAGGTATCCATAGCCATCAAACTAACGACGTTCGCTGATGCGCTGATTCTTCTGGGATTGAAGCTCTACCATACATCTTCTCTTTCGATCTGGCAAAATATTCGTTCTCCTTATCTTCTCATTCTGGGTCACCACTCACTATCTACACTTTAACAAAAAGAAAATACAAAAAAAAAAAACTAAACCATAAAGTTGACGGTATCTCATTTATTAGTAAAAAATCTCTAGAAATTAAACTACGGATAAACTTTGGACAATTACACCTTCAAAATTATGGAAGGCGAACAACAGGAAAAGAAAATGAAAAAGAAACAATTTACTTTGTTGAAGCTAAAATAGTAATATTACATATATTTTAAACATTCACTTTTCATTCAATTCTTTTAGTTCCAAATTTAAGAATTGATGTGAGAATTGAATTACAAATCAATTTTCTGAAAAATTTAATTCAATTCCATTCCATCTCATTAAAGTTTCCAAACACACTCTCAACTAGCACTGTAGCCACATCACACATAATACAACCAATGTGATAACAATATCTTCTACTAATTTTGGATTACTTTCTCCAACATTCTCTTTCTCTTCTTCTTTCTTTTTCATCTCTTCAACCTAGGCTTCTCATCATTGCCGCATCTGCCATTTATGGCATTAGTGTCTCTTCGTCGACTCTATCTTTATTCTGCCTCTTTTCGTTGTTGCCGTTAGTGAACTATTCTTCCTTTGCACTACCGCTTCCTCCATTGCATTTGATGATCTGTAGATATGCCTCTAAGTCTCTCGTCCATGCTCTGCAAAAGGAGAAAAAGATAATGATGACAGAGCAGATGGGACTTAGACAAAAGCGGCTGGAGAAGAAGAAGACGATGACTATGGTTGCTACCTACTGCAATGGATGAGACAGCGAAGGTGGAAGTAGTAGAGGAATAGAGACAATTTCTTTTTTTAATTTCTGAACCTGTTTTTTATTTTATTTTATTAACACTAGACAACATCGTTTGTGGGGAGGGGGTTTGATAAAAATGGATTGAGTCTCGGTTCGGTTCAATTTGTTGGTTTTTGGCCGATTTTTCGGTTTTAAAATGGTTTTTTGATTCCGACGATTCTTCTAACAGATTGAGTCAGGTTATTCATCGGCTTTTTGGTACCACTAGTCTGATCAATCAATTCGATCTAATTTTTAGAACATTGGTTTTCACTTTTCACAAGATTTTAATTACCGATGATTTTTATTTAGAGCAATGTTAGGGGGACATCAATTTTTGTGATTGTTAGCCATCAACTAGCCATCAATGATGATTTGATGGTGTGAGATTTGTGTGAGATTTCATCTAATGGCTCACTTTTCTCTGCTGGTTACATGCTGGCCATAATTCAATAGAATTGCTGGTCCCCTAGACTTTCCTTTTTATTTAATTAAGTTTTATTATTTGAATAAATTGTAAAATTTGTCCCTGTAAAATTATCCATTCTCAAAATTAGTTTTCTAAAGATTTTTTTAATCAAATTCGTTCTTCAAAAATTTTATGTGATATCAAATCAACTCCAAATTAAATGAAACTTTGAGGCATTAAAATTCATTAATTTGGAGCTAATTTGATCTAATTTCATAAACATATCATCTTAGCAACCAATTAAGATTGCTATGTGTGTGCTGTAGTCAGTGTGGTATCATTTAATATGCCATATCAGCAAATTCTGACGGTATCAATAGCAAAAATGATGGAAAGACAAATGTGATCAACTTAAAATGTTTGAAGGATGAATTTGATTAGAAAATTTTTTAGGAACTAATTTAAAAAATAAGTAATATTTTAGAGACAAATTTAACTATTCACTCTTTATTACTTTTTTTTGTTAACGGTACACTGCTTTTTCTTTTTTCATTTATATGTCATCTTGCCGTTATTTTTTTTTTGTATATTGGCTAAATAGGTGTGATTTATTTTAAGGTGGAAATCTCTTACGGTTATATTTATGTGAATTTGATATCTTAAAATATTTAAATGATAATTTAGTCAAACAGATCAAATTATTTAATAATTTTTAATTATTAACTTTACATAAATTACATATGAGTCTCTACTTTATTTTTAATATTGAATTATTTTAGTTAAATACATTAATATAGAGGTAGTTAGGTGAAATTGAAATCGTGAGGGACGATTTGCAAAAAAAAAATTAAACGGAAAAACAAACCGTAACTTTGGATTTCATGTAGCACAAATTTTTTAATTTTCCAATAAATTAACCTGACTAACGATTACTATAACACAAATATGCAAAAATAAAATAGAAAAATGAAATTGTGACTAACGTTTCATGCAAGACAAACAACTGAAAAGCAAACTGTGACCAATTTGTTTAATTGAGAATTTTTAGGTTTTTATAAATTATAATCTTGGCTCACGATTTGTCAAAATTTTACCTATATAAGGAAATCTGTTCTCCCTTAGTATTTGTCACTTCTTCGCTTCTTTTTTATTCTACTAAATATTCATTGTTTTTCGCTACTAGTTTTTTTCCTTCTTATGTGTCATGTGAGAGCTAGTAAAGTTCTTGAAGGAAAAAATAGATAATAATATTAATTTAAGAGTCTATTAAAGTTATCAGATTTTATTACAAACACATGGCGTCATATGTAAGAAATATTAGTCGTTTATTTATAATAAAATAATAATTTAATTGTTCGAAATAGATTAAAAATGATGAAAAGTATTAAATTTAAAAGTTTTATAGAAAAAATAAAAATTTTAGCATAAAAATATAAATAATCGCAAAAGGGCGCGTATCAGTTAAATTGGTTTGGTACTGTAAGTGAGAAAGTTAAATTAGTGAGTGAATAAATATAGTGTTATTGTTGAATTCAATTCTTTATGCTTTTATAGCAATAAATTAAAACTGTTTTCTTTGACTATTTTAAATAATGATTTTATAACTGTTACCATGATTTATATTTAAGCAACGATTTTTTATTGTTGTTTAAATAATTGAACAAAAGAAACGCATAAAAACCGTTGCCAAAATACTACACTTTAAAACCATTCTATTAGATGGTCTTAGACAACAATTTTTACAGTGTTGATATTGAAGTTTAATTTTTTATTATGCTATAATAACAAAATAAAACCGTTCTCTTTGATTATTTCAAAGAACGGTTTTATAACCATTACAACAATTATTTATGAAACAACAATTTTTTAATATTAATTATACAAATTAAACAATACCAATAAAAATAATTTCAAATAATCATAAAGTTAAAATAAATTTATAATAAATATTATACATTTTTATTATAAATATATAACAAATATTATTATAAAAAAATAAAATTAAAATAATTTTAGAATAAATATTATATATTTATTGATAAATCTCACACTAAGATAAACACTAACATAAGGGTCAGACTCTGATCTTCTCTTCGAAACAAACCATCAGGCGCACTCTTCCTCGCTCCGCCATCAACCCTAACCGACACTAACCCATGCCATCAGAGTTAGAGGCATCATCGCACCGCAGCTCACCATGAAGCCCTAACCCACTGTCGAAGGTGCATCATCCTTCTTCCCAAAATCGTTGTTGTGCCCTTCTTCCCGAAATTGTCGCTGCGTCTTTCTTCCCGGCGTCGCTAAGTCTCTCCTCTTTGCGGCATCGATGCTTCTCCCCTCTCCGCGGCATCACTGATTCTCTGTTCTCTGCGGCGTCCTTGCTTCTTCTCTGTTTTGCTTTTGCTTTGCTGCTTCTCCTCTGTTCTGCTTCTCCTCTGTTCTGCTTCTACTTCGCTGCTTCTACCTTGCTACTTCTGCTTTACTGCCTTGGCTTATTGTGGGTTGTGTTTCGCTGCTTCTACTTCACTGCCTTGGCCGTTTGTGGATTGTCATCTGTGGTAAGTGGTCTTCTTCTCTGATTTTCTGTTGTTTGGCTGTTAGCTATTTTTGTTGGAGTTAAGAAGAAGAAAGAAAAGTGGTGTGTGAGCTTCTGATTTTGCTTCTGTTTTGGCATCTTCACCAGTTATACACACTCCTATGTCTTTTTCTTTGTGTTTGTTTCAGTCCTTTGAATAATGATTAGATTTTGGATTATGAGATGAGACTTGATTAACTGATTATGGTGTTATGATTAGGAAGCGGAATAAAGTATGAGAAAGTAGGATTTGCTTATATTTTATTAAGATGGGAGTTTGACCAGGACATTTGATGGTAAAGAAAAAAACAATTTTATTGAATAAATTTTTATATTATTGTTAATATCTTTATCAAGTGTTATATATACAAGTTGATGAGTGATAAAAGGGGTTCGTTTCCTAATTAAATTGAGCATATAAAGTATTTATTTTTCATAAAATAAAGAATGTAGTACATGTAACATTTGTGTAATTTAACATGCCATTGAGTAACGCTTTGACTATATGCAAAGAAGAAAATAAAAAAAAAGTTTCATTACTGTTAGAGACGATGGTTTTCTACTTTGTATATCGCTTCTTAGCTCTTTCCCCATGTCATTTTTTTTGCTATTGCTTTTGTTCCATAAATTATTATTTGGAAATGCTTTTGTGATTTTATTTTGATTTTAATATTGATTTAGTATGTAACTGGTTCTCTGTCAATGCTGCTCTGATTTTGTTTTGATTTTAATATTAATTTGTTATAATATTGTTATGATTTTGATTTGGTAATTAGTTCTCTGAAAATTTTGTTCTGGTTTTATTTTGATTTTAATATTAATTTTATATTGATTTAGTATAATGCTGCTTGATTTTGATTTGTAAAATGGTTTCTAGAAGCACTATTTTGATTTTATTTTGATTTTAATATTAATTTGGTATAGTGCTATTCTGATTTTGATTTGGTAATTTGTTATCTGAAAATGTTGTTCTGATTTTGTGTTGTTTTTAATATTGATTTTGGTCATTGCTTTGTTTTGGTCATTAATTTAAAATAGAAAAATATTACCACAATTATGAAGATTTATATATGGTTGATTGGTTTGGTGGCTTCTACTCATGTGCTATTATTTTGAGTCTCTTTGAACTGTTTAATGCAAATAAGTTTGATTTTGTTGTTAATTTTTGGATTTCATAAATCAGAAAAGTATTTTGGTTCACTAAGTATAGTGAATTTGTCTATTTGTACCGATAGATAGGTTGAAGGTGCTTTTGTTACGTAGTAACTAGTGTCTTTGGTGGATTTTGTTTGATTTATAGGTGCTAATGCTAGTGTGTAGTCATGGAAGTGATAGTAACATTAGTATTAGAGTTATGGTTATGAATTGCTTATATTTTTATTCTTTGTTGCTGTTGTAGTTTGTCTCTTTAAAACCAGAAAAAAGGAATCAAATAGTGCGTCTCTCTGTAGCTGCCGATATCTTAGACATTGAGCTGCACTACAGGTAAATCATTTAATATATTATCTTTTTAAATTCGTTTGAAGATTTAATTGTTAAGAATATTTAGTGATTGATTGATTGCTTAAGCCTTTTTGCATAGTTTGATAGATATAAATTGTTAGTTTCATGATTGGTTAAGATGTTCTCTTTTGAACATTTATGGTTGACTTCTAGAAATCCTTTAGAAGTAATAAGCTCTTGATTGGAAAAATCACTTATAGATAGTTTAAAACATATGTTCGTGTCTTTTATTTTAGTTGACAAAGTAATGGACAAAATGTGGACTAGTTTACCAAGACATACTGAGGGTTACCAACATGGTGTTAATTCATTTTTGGATTTTGCCTTTTCTAAAGGTAGACCACAAGGACAAGAAATTCTTTGTCCTTGTTCTATATGTAACAACATTAGTTAGGGGGTGAAGGGATGAAGTTTGTGATCTTCTAATAAGTAAGGGATTTCAAAAAGGTTACACTGTGTGGGTTCATCATGGCAAAAGGATAAGTCACATGGATAGTGATTCCGATGAGGTTGAGTCCATTAAGAATTTGTCGACGACATTCATGGGTCGCTAAACGAGACATTTCAGCATGTGCTTGAAGGAGATAAAGATGGTGATGGGTCAAACGAAGATGCAAAAAAGTTTTATAACTTGCTTGAAGAAGGAAAACAAGAATTGTATCTTGGTCATAAAAAATTTTCGACAATATAATTTGTTATCCGAATGTATATGTTGAAGACTCTTAATGGTTGCAGCAACACATCCTTTACTGCTCTACTTGAATTATTAAAAGAAGCGATTCATCATTTGAATATTCCTGATTCTTTCAATAAAATTAAGGCCATGGTAAAAGATTTAGGACTCGGTTATAATAAAATTCATGCTTGTCCCAACGATTGTATTTTGTTCCAGGATATATATGAAGATGATGAATTTTGTCCAATTTGTGGAACTTCCAAGTACATAGAAAATGTTGAGGTAGATACAGAAGTTGATAAGTTGAAGAAAAAACATGTGCCTGCAAAGGTTTTGAGGCACTTTTCCTTGATTCCAAGGCTTAAGAAGTTGTTCTTGTGTTCAAATATAGTTGAATCATTAAGGTGGCACGATGAACATCGTTCAAAAGATGGAAAGTTAAGACACCCAGTTGATGGCCAATCATGGAAAGACTTTGACAGGCTTCATCCCGATTTTACTAAAGAATCTCGTAACATAAGACTAGGGCTAGCTAGTGATGGATTTAATCCATTTAGAACCATGAGCATCTCCCATAGTACATGGCCAGTAGTTTTGGTCGCATACAATCTTCCTCCATGGTGTTGCATGAAACCAGAGTATGTCATAATGTCCTTGCTCATCCCTGGACCATGTTTGCCTGGAAAAAGTATTGATGTGTATCTTTAGCCATTAAGAATTGAAGGTTTTATGGAGTGGAAACATATGATGCTTTAAAGAATAAAGCTTTTCAACTACATGCAGCACTTTTATGGACTATAAGTGACTTTCCATCTTATGCTATGTTATCCGGTTGGAGCACAAAGGGAAAGTTAGCATGTCCTTGCTATAATTATGACACCTCCTCTTGTTATTTAAAACATAGCTGGAAGATGTGCTACATGGATCACCGTAAATTTCTGGCTGTGGATCATCCATATAGGATGGATAAAAGATCTTTCAATGGCGATGTTGAATTAAGGTCTTCACCAACTTTATTAGATGGGGAACATGAGATAAATTCAAATTCAATTGTTGAATTGCATGCAAAGTTCTTGAAAAATATGGAAGTTAAGTGAGAAAAGATGTCTTCTGGTCAACAGCAACATCAACCACCACCACCACTTAAGAGGATAAAAACCCTTAGTAATAGGGAAAGGGAGCAGAACTTAAGAAAAAATAGTGTCCAAGCAAATGAAAAGCAGAACTTTGTAGAAAAGCCAAAAACTCTTGCAAAAGAAAAAGGACAGAATTTGAAGAAAAGTAAAGTACAGACGGAAGCAAGTACGACTCACTCTCAAGGATCTACTTGTAGACAAAAAAAAGAACTTTTTTTTACATTTACTACTATGGCTTACAAAAATACTAGAGAAGTAGATTCTAGAATGAATCAAGATTTAAAGCGAAAAGAGATCACAATTGTAGATGATGTTGAAGAGTGTGGCAGCTTGCAAGAAAGGCCAACTAAGAAGGAAAAAATTCGTCAATTTGCTTTAATGCCGATTGATACATTTCTTAAACTTAACAATGAACCTGATGGTAAAGAGGAATTGGATGAGAATGAAGGAGATAATAAGAAGAGTAAGATAAGGATTACATTAATTCAACTGAGGCTGAGGACATAGACAATACTTTGAAAGGTAAATTTTTGGTCTCCTTGAAAATATTTTATGACATCATTTCTCTTTAAATTGACTACTGTGAAAGATTTATATATGATGACTTCTTTGTATAATAGGGATATATTTTAATAAATAATTTATTGGATATATTAATTGGTGGGGTGGCATATTACAATGATATAACACCTACTTCAGGTTGTATCATTGACGAGCTTCTAAGGAGACATATTTAGGAGTAACAAAAAATTCCTACACACAATGTACAGTATGTATGCGTAGGCGTGCTACTTACAATCATGTATAAGACCCTTTCTAACTTATTTTAACACATCTTTGTAGGTAAGGTTCCCCTAAATACTGTGTCCATCAATAATATATAATATTAGATGATAATTTGGTCTACTGGTTGACTTTGCATTGTAAATAAATGCAAGGATTAGAGGAGTCAAATTATGGTTAATTTGAATGTGCTATGCCATTATTGTTCTATATTTTAGAGTTACTTTTGTTATTATGCCATTAATGTTGAGCCATGGAATATGATATCTATTGTAACATAGCAGACTCCCAAACATGTACATAGATTTGAAAAGGACGTTACTGGTTTAGGTAAATAGTGCAGGTTGTGTTCTTTTTTAGTAGTTTTTTATATTTTATCAAGTGATAAATCTGTCACTGAAATGAGATCAAATAAAATAAATTTCTGTCTTGGTCTTTGTTCTTGAAATTATAAATATTAATTTGATTATATTATAGCTTAACTAGATTTATTTTTATGAAGACAAATGCCCTTTGTATGTCTGAATAGGAACAATATATGAATAGGAAAAATAAAATTCCGTCTTAGTCTGTAACTTTTTTTACACTTTAACTTTAATTTTACAAGCAGATTCTAGTTTTCTATGCAGTTGGAATAAATCATTAGCAATAGTGAAATTATGGAATTTTTTTTATTTGGCTAAATGGATGAAACTGTTCTTTTTTTCAATCAAATATATATAACTCAATAAGAGGGATGGTATATAATGCTAAAAAAATTAATATTTTAGTCTCTTTGAATATATTATTGTAATTTTAATTATTCTCTTTATATAGAGACAATAGTGAAGAAAACATGAGGACTTACACAATGCTTGAAGATTCATGCAAGACAGTTGGAAGATAGAGAAGAAATTACTCTAGATATTGAAGGAGAGGCAATTGGTCCTACTGATAAAGCTATAAAAAAACTTGAGCAAATATTTGGACACAGTGGCAAGGAATTCAGATTTTTGTCCATTAATTTACGCAAACTGGAAGGGGATTAAAGATAAAGAAGCTATTTGGGAATATGTTCAAGTGAGAATATTAGTCTTGTTTATTTTAGAAACTATTTGGAAATGTACACATATATTTTATTCTTACTAGCAAATAATATTTGTGTTTTATAGGTTAAATTCATTATTCCAATTGAAGAAAAAAAGGATAGTCCTTGCTCGTATCAATGACAACTGGAGATGGTATAAGACCACAATCAAGCAAACTCATTTTCTGCCATACAAATGTGTTAATGAGATGCCAAAAAATCGTCCTAAAAGCATACCTGAGAGTTATTTTCGAAAGTTAATTGCTTATTGGAGAACTGAGAAAGTTAAGGTAAGACATGTGAAACTTAGTGTAATTGTTTATGCAATTATATTATATACATTTATGAGTGAAATATGATGATTGTTTTTATAATAGTTGTCTCTTGCTATGTAGAAAATGTCTGCACAGAATAAAAAAAATAGGACACAACATAAATTTAGGTATCGAAAGGGACTATAAATTTTGCAAGAATAAGTGCAAGATTGGTATAATTTTTTTATTCGTTGTGCATTTGTATGTGTATGTGTGGTGTGTGTCTTTAAATATCAAGTATGTGTTGATTTTAGAAAATAAACTTATTTTAACTCTATATAAATGCTATTTGAACTAGATTTATAGGCTACTTTTAAGGAAAATAATGAACCACTTACTCAAGTAGAAATGTTTGTTGAAACTTGTCAAAGCACAAAGGAAAAATCATTAGATGAAGACACTATGGATGTTATTATAAGTATTAGGAGTTAATTTGGTTAAAACAGGTTATGAATTTCTTGTGTCTTGGCAATTTGTCCATCACTTGTAGTTACTTTTATGTTTGCAGTTGAGTTAAAGTATCTTGATATTATTCTTAATTTCTATTATTTTTTTTGATGTTGTCAAATGATATATCTTTTTAGTCCAATTGTGTAGTTATTCTTTTTCTATTATTATTATTATTATTATTATTATTATTATTATTATTATTATTATAGACACATTTGCAAACTGAGAATAAAAAGTCTAAAGAATCAGCAATTAGAGATTTCCAATCCATATTTGGAAAAGAGAAGGCAAGGAGAGTGCAATGTCACAGAAGAGTTACCACACCAACTTTGTTAAAGAAAAATAAAATTGCCACCCTTAAGCAGCAACATGCAGCTGAGAAAGCAACATTAGAGGGTAAGGTTGATGTGATGCAAAAAGAAGTAGATGAACTAAAATCACTCGTTAAAATGATACTGCAACAAAAAAGCTCAAGAGTGGACCTTGAGATATTAGCTACTCAATTAGGAAGCACTTTAGGCAATCCGAACAATGATGCGCATGAGGAAGTATTATTTGTTGTTAAAGTTTCTATATGTTATCATATCTTAAATAATGGTTGATTCAATTGTTTTGTGTATCCAAATAGAAGAATGTTATGATATATATGTTTGTTCGCTCTCTCTCTCTCAAACATTTTTAGTAAACATTATTAGTATTAAAGATGTGTAGTTTTATATTTGATTTATTTTTTTTGTTTACAGGAAAACTATGTTGAAGGAAAAATCAAACTTTAATAAGGTCAAATTTTTAAGAGCAAATGTTACAGAGTAAAAGTCATGAACTTGTGGACATGATGATAAATCTATTTGCTACTTAGCTATTTCAACTATTTTTTGTTATTATTTTTTTTGCAAAATTAGATGATATAGTTCGAGATTGTCATAACTTAGGCTATAGTATTATGGTATTTTGAAAAATGATGATGATATAAGTACAAGTAATTATGACCTAGACTAGTATTATGTTATCTTGCAATGATAATATAATGTGATTGGGGATCTTACAACAATTTTTATAAGTCAAATTTGATAGAAAATGTTCAATTATTTTTCTTTAGTGACTTGATTCAAATATTTTAGACTATTTATTGACACTAAATAATTAAAAAAAATCAAAATTAATTTCATTCACAAGAAAACTATTGTAAATAAAGAATTGTATATTACAAAGAAATCGTTGTCAAAAGTTACAATTCAATCGTGTTAAAACCATTGTCAAAGATGATTATATAATGGCAATGGTATTAAAACCGTTGCCAAAAAATGACACAAATGGTAACGCTTTAAAACCAAGCTTTGTGAATAATAAAACTACAACAGTTCTAAACCGTTGCTTATCAAGTTACGGTTTTAAACCGTTGGATCATTAATGAGAACGGTTCTAAACTGTTGCTTATCGAGTAACAGTTCGAAACTGTTGTTTAAAATTTCCCTTCAAAACTGTTGTCTATGCCAGTAACTTTGGCAACGGTTTTTTTGTTACCGTTGTCTTCAGTAAAAATCATTGCCAAAGCGTTGCCTAAAGTTTTAGGCACGATTTTTCGATCTACGGCAACAGTTTTTGACCGTTGCAAAAATCCTTATTTGTTGTAGTGACATAAAGGAGATTGTGAGGTTGCACGACATGCCAACGATGATAGTGTCGGATCGAGATTTTCGTTTCATGTCAAGGTTTTGGGGAGCTTTTCAAAAAGCTTTTGGTACGAGACTATGTCTTAGCACGGCATATCATCCACAAACTGATTGACAGTAAGAAAAGACCATTCAGATGTTGGAGGATATGCTAAGAGCGTGTGTGTTGGATCAGCCAGGAAGTTGGGACCGTTACATGCCATTGGTGGAGTTTGCATACAACAACAGCTTTCATACGAGCATTGGAATGGCTCTGTATGAGGTTTTGTATGGACGGAAGTGCTAGTCTCTACTATGTTGGTATACAGCCGGTAAAACAAGTGTTTTGGGTCTAGATTTGGTAACAGAGCCCATTGAGAAAATCAAGCAAATTTGAGCTAGGATTCTAACTGTACAATGCTGATAGAAGAGTTATGCAGATTAGAGGAAAAAGCCATTAGAATTTGAAGAGGTTAAGCACTTATTCTTGAAAGTTACTTCGATAAAGAAGATTGGAAGAGCAATCAAAATGAAGAAGTTGAATCCGAAGTATATTGGGCCTTTTGAGGTGTTAAGACGAGTTAGTTCGATGGCTTATCAAGTAGCCTGACCACCACATCTTTCTAACTTACATGATGTATTCCATGTGTCAAAACATCATAAGTACACATCGGATACAACTAAATTGTTAGAGACCGAATCAGTTGAGTTGAAGGAGAACTTAACGTTTCAAGTTACACCTGAAGAAATTGCACGGGAAAGAAGTTTTGTTGGTGAAAGTAACTTGGAGTGGAGCCAGAACCAAAGAGCACACTTGGGTGTTAGAGTCAAAGATGCGAAATGATTATCCCGAGTTATTCTCAGGTAATTCCTAAATTTTGAGGACATAATTTCTTATTTGGTGGAGAGAATGTAAGAGCCAAAAATTAATAGTCGTTTAATTAAGAATAAAATAATAATTTAATTGCTCAGAATAGGTTCAAAAATTTAGAAATACTAATTTAAAAATTTGTAGATGAAATTTGGATTAAGTGAAGTTTTTCGAGTGAAAAAGTGTATTTTTCTGCAGAAAATTGTGTAAAAATGAATACCGGTAATTTAGTCAGCAGTATCGACTTAAGTCTGTCCAGCACTGTAAGAGAAATCAAAACTGCAGAAAAACTTAGAAAAATATTTAGAATTGAAAACCGGTCACTTATTCTAAAGGTTTTGGCCTAAAGTTGGGCCAAATGAATAAAAAACGCTACCTGATTGAACCAGGACCAAGTTGAGCCCAAATCCAACATATATAAGCACCCATTAATGAGCATTTTAGCACATTAGCCCTAAGGGAGAGAGAGCCATGGTGAGATTGAGAGAGGATAGCTCAAGAACACAAAGAACTATTCACTTTAACATTGTTTTGATCATAACTTGAGTTACGGAGCTTCCATTTGTGTGCCGTTTATGGCCATGCATTCATCTCGTCGAGTTCTTTAATTCTAACAAAAACAAATTGTAAGAATTTTGAAATCCATGCTCCAATTCTCTACTCTATACATTTTTTTATTTTTAGCTATGGTGATTGAGAAAATTTTGTGATTTTGGTTATTTAGGTATTATCTAGCATTGAATTATTATTAGGTTTTTTTCCCAATCACCATTGGGTAAAGCAAGGAGCCTCTTTACCCATGTGGTTTGTTAATTTGTTAAATACTAAGATTGACTTATGAAAATTTTTATGATAGCAAGTTTGAATTGATGTTGTTTGGAGTGGAATTGATAATTGGAATGCTTGGAATATGAGCTAAAGTGGTGGCTAAGTTTGCTTCTTGTTAAACTTGGAAAGCTTGTGGAAGAGGCTTTTTGGTGTTTTGTGCTCGGGAAAAAATCGGCCAAAATATGGTGTTGATTTTCTTTAAATAGTATGTAATATTACAGGCAACTTAGGCTAGTAGACCTTAAGATAGGATTTGAATTAAATAAATTGGTTAATTATTGTGAGTTTGTTGTGGTAATATGAAGTTGATGTCGATGATAATTTATGATGATTATTGATGTTGATGACAATTAATGATGATTATGAGTTTTGATGATGATGAATTGATGAATAATGATTGTGATGGATATAGTTAATGGTTGATAGTGTTTGTTGATGATTATGTTGAAAATGGTGTTGATGAAGAATTGCGGAAATTAATGAGAATTGATATGAATTATGTTGAATTGAAAACTTTGAATAGGTTAGATGTTTGAATGATTGAGAAATGATTGAGGAATGTTTAATGTGAATTTTTGGGTTGTTTTGGTACTGTTGGGATGTGATTAAATTGGTTTAGTTGGAGAGATTTCGTACTTTGAGGATTTGACAAATTTGGTAAAATCTTGTTTTTAGCCTGTTTTGGTGGGACATAACTTGGCCCTCGGAGTTTGAAATTGATTGAACTTTAATTCAAATTAAAGATGGTTATGAGAGATTTAAAACAGTATAAAGATGAGGGAAATTGGAGTTTTGTAGAGGAAACATCGGAAGTTAGGTATAAAAAATTAAATTATGTGATGTTGCAAAGAACTAGAAACTCTGGTTTGTGTCCTTACGCACACTATCGTGCACACGTACTGACTAGAGCATGCATTAAGACTCGTGCATACGCACGAAAGGGTGTGCGTACGCATAGTATGATGCGTACGCACATGCTGGTAAATTTTTTTGGTACATACGTACGCACAGCTATGATATGTATGCACAAGCCCTATTTTTCACCTAAAACCCTATTTTTAATTGTTTAACCTCCCTGACAAACTTGTAAACTTTCATAACACTTATTTAAGATCCCATAGTTAGTATTTAAGTTTTGAAATATGGGAGAGCACAATAGGTAAATTAAAAAGGTTATTTTGTTATGAGTTTAGAGCCGGTGAGCTAGGCATGAGAAATTTTGTAGATAGGTTAACTTGTGTAGGCATGGTGGGTGTTATGTTGATGATGACTGTGAAATGAATATGAATTGAGAAATGAATGAGGTTGAGAAATATCTTATTTAAATGGCTTATGAACTTGAAAGAACTTGATAAATGAGGATGAGATGATTATGATGAGTTGAGAAAATGAAAGTTGATGAGAAATTATAGAAGATTGAGGTTGATGAAATTGTTGAGTACAAGCAATGATCACTAAATGATAATTATGATATGCATTAATTGGTAAATAGCTATGTGCCTAGCAAGGATGGTGGTTTAATCTCGCTTGTCGAGGTTGTGGCGCCAGCATAGAGGCTATGATAGTCTCTCGCCTACGTTCATATGTGAGGGCTGGGGTATTATGCCGCTCGCATAACCTTTCTTGCCATAAGAGTGAGTTGGACACTATATCCTAGGATTGAAAGTGACTCGAACAGTATATCCCAGGGTTGTGTATAAGAGTGAGCCGGATATTATATCCCAAGGTTGAAAGTTAGCCGGGCACTATATCCCAGATTTAAAAGTGAGTTGGGCACTATATCCCAGGGTTGTCCATAAAAGTGAGCCAGGCACTATATCCCAGGGGTGCACACTATATCTTAGGGATGTGGCACAAAGCCAACATCCGAAAGGATGTGTCGTGTTGGCAAGTTTGAACTGACATGTGATATCACGACCCAAATAGAATATGTATTCATCATATGCATTGTCTACATACTTGCCTGCTTTGATTACTTGAGTTATGTCTAATTGAATAATAAGCCTAATTGCTAATCAATCTACCTGTTGTATATGTATATTAATTGTGCTTTACTTGTCTGCATTACTTGTGTTTTTACTTATTTGAGGAGTATCGGTAGATGGCGGCAATGGGATCGCATAAAAGGTAGGTTGGTGAAGGCTATGGGACAACGGTGACTATGGTTAGAGTAGAAATCCCTTAAGTTAGATTGCCCTATTTATGGTCTAATTAATATATTCCATTAAGCTTGAATATTTTGTATCGATGTGAAGTTCTCTTATCTATTGAGCACTGTTACCATACTAAAAACCCACGGTTCTCATACCATATGTTGTTGTCTTTTGGATGCAGGTCGCAACCTATCTCGGTGAGTTTGCGAATGGTGATAGAGCGGAGAATGTATCAGTTTTTATTTTGATTTACTTTTGTATATTTTTGTTGCCATAGAGGCTTGTATTTTGAGAACATTGAGAGGATGTTAGCTGTTTTAAACATCAAAACTCTGCTGTATTCTGTTTTGGCTAGCTGGCCTAAACTCCGCAAGCTATGACTAGTCCTCTTTTGTATATTATATATATAACTTATATTCTCTATATTTTCTGTTTATCTCTTGTACCTACGCATTTAGTTAGTTTGTGTGAACGCTTCGCGATTTGTTTCTTCTGTACCTATCTTTGAACTCCTATTCCTTATATCGGGATTCTAGTCGTATTACTTCTTTCTATATATATTATTGTATGAGCTTTATAACTGTCGTAACTCTTTGTCGCCTTTTACTTTACGGTTAAATGTAAGGTTTAGGGTGATAAGGTGTTATAGTTATGAAGTAATATATGGCGTGGTTAATGTCGATCTAATAAGAGAAGAGTGTAGGAGAATATGACATGGGGGAATGAAGAGACTACAAAAGGCATTAATGGTAGTGGCAAGAGAACTAGAGGTAAAGACAATAGGGGCCCATGGTCCCCAAAGATTTTGATAAAAAAAAAATCATTAGTTCTTGTCGAAAGAAAACATAGTTAGCTTATTTGGGTGACGTGATGTTTCTTCTTCTTGTTTACCGGTGTTCAATACTCATCATCACCATGTAGTTATTTTTATATGTCAAAATTGAAATGAAAAGAGTCTCTCTAAAGTATGATGTGTCATCTCTTACATTTTCATTTGATGTATTATTTTAATTTTAGACCAATGATAGCATAGCTGGTAGAATTATCCATTGCTAATAAAGCATTGTTATTTTATCTTCAAAATCAACATTGCTAGTTAAATGTCATCAAAGTATTAGCAGTGTTTACATTAATGAATTTCGAAATTTTATTTTTGGAAAAGTTTAAATTTTATTTTGTTGTAATATATTATTTGATTAAAATGAAAACAACAATTGGGATAAATAGTGTTGAAATTTTTGAGACTTAAATATGGTCAAAGATAAAATTAATTCTTCAACATATGAAACATTAACTTATAAATTATAACTAATTTTGTATAAATTAAAAGTAACATATTTTTTAAAAAGAAATAACATTAGTTTTTTTATTAAGAAAACACATTTAATACAAAATCAAATTCTTCAAAATTTAATAAGTTATTTTTTATAAAGTCATTTTTATTCTTAAAATTAATTTATGAAATTTATATTGGGTTACTAGTTAATTTTAGCATTAAAAAATAGTTTAGTTTATTAATCTAAACTAAATTTTTTGTTAAGGAAAATTAAATTTAACTTTTAGTTGACTTTGACTATATACAGTCTTACTTATTAATAAATAATAACAAAGTTTAAAAATAATATAAATATTTAGAAATTATATTTTAATATAAGTATTATTTTATTTTTGTTTCTGTTCAAATTTTTTGGCCGTCATAAAATTTCGTTCAAACTCTGCCACTGGAGACAATAAATACCCGGTTATAAGTCTTTCAAAATGAAATAAATTAAGATAATTTAAATATTCTCAAAACTTAACGCAATTAAAGATCGTGTAGGATGGTGTCAACAATCTCAAACCTTATGTATATAAACATCATTATTTTTTTTAAGTTAACATTATTTAAAACGTAAGTAAAACGCACAAAATAATCTGATCATCATTCACTTTTTTAATGTCAAGAATAATTATGTTTAGAAGTAATTTAAGTATAATAGAAAAATAGTATTCCTTTGAATATTTGTTTGTGTTACAGGTTTAGAGTTTTCTACGATTGTAAAAGTATTTCTGAGACTTTAAAGAACATAGTTCAAAATTGAATTAGAAAAAATTAGAGGTCTGATCCATAGATATAAGATTTTTGCAAAAAAATTCCAAGATTTAAAAAACAACCGCTACAAAAAAATCTACTCTATTTTATATTCTATTATTATTTTTCTAATTTTAGTTATCTTGGTTATTTTACTACTACTATTTTTTTATTATGATTATAATTATTATCATAATTATTATGACAAATATTATTCATATATTATTTTCAGTTATTATATTTATCATTATTATTATTGTTATCAAAAAAATAAATATCCCCATCTGATTTATTAAAAATTTGTTCAGTATGATACAAAATAAAACTTTTTTATACCCTTCTTCTACGACAATACTTGTATATTTATTTTTACAAGATTAAAATAATTTACTAAAAACTTTGGTAGAAAAGAATTTTCATTGGGGTTAATAGTCAAATTAGTCTCTGAAAAATAAGACATTCTTTAAATTCATCTCTAGAAGATTTTTTTAATTAAATTAGTCTTTCAAAAATTACAAATTAATCATATTTGTCCTTCAGTGAATTCACTAACAAATTTTGTCAAGAATTAATGATACAAAATGTTAATTAGCAACATAAATAATACTTGACATGTCAAATTGGACGTTAACTAGATATATTCATTAAAATCTATTAATTTAGTCATTTTTTCTAATTACGTAAACTATATTCCAAATATGGCTTAATGACTAAATTGATAGATTGTCGTAAGCATATTTGGTCAGTGTCTAATTGAACATATTAAGTATCATGTATGATGTCAGTTAATATTCTACGTTATCAATCGTTGACAAAAATTAGCAATGGAGTCGCTGAAAGACAAATATGATTAATTCATAATCTTTGAAGGAC
The DNA here is from genome assembly GCF_000817695.3 of Arachis duranensis. Taxonomy (NCBI): domain Eukaryota; kingdom Viridiplantae; phylum Streptophyta; class Magnoliopsida; order Fabales; family Fabaceae; genus Arachis; species Arachis duranensis. The sequence goes on along the minus strand of NC_029772.3, from coordinate 55,815,634 downwards.
TAATTTGATTGAACAAAATTTTTAAGGACGAATTTGAAAAATGTCTAATCTTTCAAGGACTAATTTAACTATTGACCCATTTTAATTGATTACTATTTATTTACAAGTACTAAAGATTTACTACATTAAACCTAATAATTAAAAACAATTTACTTTAAATTGATATGGCCAATTATATGTATAAATTTAAAACCTATTAAAATATCATACTTAATCATGAATTTAAATTTCAAATGTCATCCTTTCATCAACCAAATTCGTTTGAAAAAAAATCTGTTAATTTCACATAGTTTAATAACAAATCAATTTACTCATTATTTTAGCTATAACTATTAGTACAATAAACACTTGATTATCAATAACACTAAAATTATAAGTTCAACTAAATTAACAATTACAACTAATATTTTTATAAAGTCCAACATATGTAGTTATGCTCATTATTTTAATACTTATATGTTATCGTAGTTGTACCCCTTATGGTCATGGAATGTAACAAGTGCAATTAAAATGTTTAAACTTTATACAAATAATAACAAAAAAGTGATAAGCTTATAATTTTTCTTTTTGAAAAGTTTAATTTTTTTAAGAAAAAAATTACTAATTATGTTTCAACTAGTGGGCTTTTGAGGAATTTATGATTTTTTTAGTTGTAATTTTTAAATAAACTTAAATTTTTTATGAAAAATGAACAAGATGTTTCTATTTTCTAGTATTGTGACATTTCTCTTAGGATCATATGGTGTGTGTTATGGGATTGGAAGAATAATATATTTGAATTTGATATATAAACGATGAATCCCTAACTAATCTACTGCAGTTTTTACTATATAAATTTTTCTTAATTTTTTTTTGGAATTTGTGTTGTTTGAGGTTTATGAAAATGGACAACAAAGGTTTGTACCTTGTAGCCTTGAGCATTTTCGCCTTTGAAATTGATAGATATATAATGTATTAATTACAAACCATGGTTATGAAATTTGTGAGTGGTTGTATGTTATTTGGTAATTTGGTTAAGTTAATTGAATTATATTGAAGTGTCAGATCATGAATTTGTATTTGCAAAATGCTGTCCAATTCGTGAGCTTTATTATGATTGGTTTCTCTTGAAAGCTTTGTTGAAGTTTCGTACTTGTGAGTCATTTAATCAAAATTATAAATATACTTGCAAGTGACTTCTTCTGGCATCCCAATATAGCTGTTGTATATATAACCTAGTATTTGGCTCTTTTTTTTGGATGGTGTCTTCAACATTTAACTTCTTGAATGGTTAAGTTTTGTGGCCTTTATTGTCTTAAACATAAACAACATCTACTAACTTGAAAATTTGAACTTGCTCCTATTGTGATAATCGTTTTGCTTCTTTTAAATTTAATGTATAACATGGATAAATGATCTCTAATTTGCTGATTGATTTTTGCTTTGTTCTAAAAAATACTTGATTCACAAAAAATGTTTACAAAAATTTACTCAAAGATCAAATACACCACTTTATGGGTATCAAACGACTAAGGAGGGGGTTCCACATGCACCAAAGTTTATGACAACTATGTGAGTGGATGATACAAGTTATACCTCTCAAACGACTTTCTCTCAGAGAAAGCCTGCTGAGCAAGATGCTGCAAGAATAGCATTGGAGAGTTTGAATGAAAAAATTAAAGATGAAGGATGCCCTCTTATTTTTGAGGTTTGACGTAATACAATCTTTAATCTTTAATATAAATTTTGTGAACTATTAATTAATTTTAAGCAAAAATAGTTCACTTAATAATGTTATGTTACTACCTAAGTTCCTTTTTTTTGCCATGTTTTCTCCTAGTATTTGTTAGTGCTACTTGAATCAACTTACCAAGATTGTTGATAATATACAAATTTCGAGACTCTATTATATTTTATATTCTTTTTATGTTTTCCATCACTTTAGACATAGTTGAATAGTATATTCAATTATGGTGTTCGTTTTTCATTTTTGTGACTTGGTTGTAAGAGCTTAGTGCTTTGTGGGTGAATCTTCTGTGTTATGAGTTATGAAGGATTGTGTTTTCTTCTAATATTTGTGATTGGAGCTTATTGGTTCAACTTATTGCTTTGTATTATAAATTTATTATATTTTTCATTAGTATTATTTTCTTGCACATTATCTACGATGAATTATTTTGTATTATGACTTATTATGTTTTTTTAGTATTTGATTTTTGGAGCTTAGTGGTTTAACCTATTGCAGTGATTAATGAATTGCTTTACTTTCTTTTCTTGAATATTACATGTTTGATGGATTGCTTTGTATTATAAATCTATCATATTTTTCTTTACTATTACTTCCTTATGCGTTACATATTTGATGAATTGCATTATATTATGAAATATGAATTATTATGTTTTTCTTTAGTATTTGGTATGGAGCTTATTTGTTCAACTTCGTAAATACCTATTACCTAGAGGAAAATAAGATGTTAGGGGAATAATATCATTAATAGTTCTCCCTTCATCACAATGCTCATTAAATATATAATATATTTCTTTATGAATCCCTTATACAACTACACTGATTTTTGTTCCAGAATATTTTGATTGCTAAGTCTATCATGAATGAACATGCCACAAAACTAAATGTAGAAAGATCTACTTACAATACTGTTCAGCTAGAAGGGTTGTTTCCTCGCTTTATGTCTTTTGTGATCTTCAATGATACAAAGTACACTAGTGTTATCAATGAAATAAAAAAGAGGCCGAGCAGTTAGTAGCATGTGCTGCTATTCTTTCAATTATTGGTATCATCTTCTTTATATCTTGAACATATTTTAAATGTTCTTATTTGGATGTGCAAAGACTATTTAAAGTAAATGATTTTGTGAAGCAGGTGATTCTAGCTCAATAACACTTCATGAGATAATAAAATCAAAATCTAGTTTTTACAGAATAGTAAAACCAAATGAATCACAATTTACTAATGGAAGCATTGTCTTACCCATAGAAGCTATAGGATATGATTTTGATTCGCAACACCATAATGTCCTACCTATAGAAGTCTTATGGTCGCTAATCGTAAAACCCAAGAAATTAGTAAATAAGTAGCCAACAAACTATTTTATTATTTAAAGAGATTAGAAAATTAAATCTTATAGTTTATGAAATATAAATAATTAAAATATGCATTTTAGCACAATTTTAAAAGTTTTTGCCCAAAATTGGGTCGAACGGGTTGAACCGGGCCTAAATCGAGCCCATAGCCCACTATATGAAGGACCAAACTCAGCCTTTCTTCTTCTCATTACATGCTGAAAAATAACAAAGGGACAGAAGAAGAAGGTTCAAACACTAACCTCTCATTCAACCTCACATAACTTTCAATGTGGAGCTCCGATTGCGACACCGTTTGTGGCCACCCGACCACAGCATTGAGCTCTACAAAGGCCACTAAAAAATTTGGTAAGAAAATTTTGAATTCAATCTCAACCTCTATTTTCCCCAATTTTTGAAAATTAAGCTACGGGTATTGAGATTTATGGTTGTTTTGGTGTTTTCGGTCCAATTAACTTGAGAAAATTAGTGAGTTTTGTTCAATTGAGGCATGAACAAGGTAACAACTCTCAAACCCTAGTGAATTGCTTGATTATATATGGTTGAGTGTTAAGTTTCTGAGTGTGAATGTAATGATAGGAATTAGGTAGTATATATGTGACTTTGGAGCATAATTGAGGAGATTGGAAGCATGGTTGTGCTTTGGGTGCAGAAATCTTAGTAGTGGAAGATTGGGATCTTGCCAATTTGAGGTATCTTTGTCTTAGAGAGGAATCGGTTAAGGTATAGTTTTGGTTTCTCATAGATAATATGTAATGTCTTGTGAAAACATAGGCTAGATAACCATAGGATAGGTTGGATTTTGTGAGCATGTTGATGGTTAGTAAATGTTGAGAATTTTGAACTTGTTATGAATTTGTGTTGTTTAATGTGGGTGATGATAGGTGAAATGATGATTTTGATGACTAATAATGATACATTGATGATTGAGTATAAAGTTGTATTGATTATGAATTATTGGAGTTGAATCTTATGAAATTGCATAGTTGGTGTACTATGGAGTGAAGGAGGAGTGTTGAGGTATGCTATGGTCTGTTTTGATGATGGTTTGAAGCTTGGGTTATTGGTATCGAGTTAAGAAGTAGTAAAAATAGAGGTTTGTGATTTTGAAGAGAAACTTGATTCTCGACTGAACTTTGGTGGGCCAGAACTTAGCTTCCGACCCCCAAATTTTTCCAAACTTATTTTGAATGAAAATTGGGTTCGTGAAATTTACGTCGTTTGAAGAACAAATTAAAAACAATTTTTAACGAAAATATTATGTGCGTCGGAAGTTCGAAGTGTAAAAGCACCTTCTGCATAACTTAACAGCTTTTTACCATTTTTGAGGGGCATGCGTACGCGAGCACACGCACGACATGAACGTTCAGTTCTGTCCAGACATTCTCGCATATGCGGGTGTGTGCATGCATAAGCGAGAGGTGAATTTTGTAAGCTGTGTACGCGAGAGAGTGGCATGCGACATGGGACTTGTCTTCTGACCAGGGGGCTCACGTACGCGAACAATAGTTACGTACGCGAGTGGGGTAAATGACACCGCCGCATACGCGCAACATGGCATGCGTATGCAGGACCCTATTTTCGAAAGCAATGTATTTTTGTTATTCAAACATTATTTTCATCTTCTAAACGACTATTTTTACTCCTTAAGACCCTAAAACTTAATCTTAATCATAGTGAAGGGGGTGAACCTTGAGAGGGTGGTAACTTGGAAGTGAAGAAAGATTGTGAAGTGGTGATTTAAGCTTGAGAAGTGCTGAAAGCACTGAATACATGATGAATGGAATGATATTTATATATGTTGTGACTCCAGGTAGGATGCAGTGGTCTTATCCACTAGCTTTGGGTAAGAGTCAACAAATCGGGTAAGATGTAGTGGTGTTATCCAATTGCTTCGGGAGAGTTCGAGACTGTGGATAAGATGCAAGGGTTGAGTTCTGTCGGCGCTTGCTCCGGGTTGAGAACTGTAACACCACCTGCGTAAGAGGCAAGGTGAGGTTGTCCACTTGCTCTGGGTTCGCGAATAAGATGCAAGGGTTGCGGCATTGTCCCACTTACTTCGTGTTTAGTGTTCTGTCTAAAGTTAGCTACCGAACATGTCGGGTTTGGCTTTATAACCGATAGATGAGACTCATCGGCCATAGGACAGACATACATCATATGCATTTGTTTGATTTGTTTGAGTGTGTATTCTTGGGTTTGCCTATTTGATTAACTATGCTTATTTGCTATATGTTCTACCTACTGTAACTGCATTATATCTGTGATTTCTTTGTCTGTATTGTTTATCTGTGCACCTGAGAGGCCCCTTGTCTGACGGAGGAGTGACAAGGGCAGTTTCACTAGAGTTTTGGAGGATTAGAGGAAAGGGAAAAGTGAGGGATCAAGCTAGGATTGAGTTAGAATTTAAGAGCCTTAGATAACTTACCTTACTCATGCTTTCCAATTATAGTTTTAAGTTTTAAAATCGAGTATCAAAATTCTAGGATCGCCTCTGACTTTCTCGGGACCTTATATATTATGTATGTTAGCACTATACCAAATTTAGTGAATTAGTCTTTTGGAAAGCGCACCAAAATTATCGCCAAGTAATAACCCATAGTAGAGTGGGATCGTATCCAAAGAGATTGGCAAATCCAAGCAGTTTTAGTTGATTGGTGAATTAGTTAAGCGGATCAATAAGATTGTGAAGTGCAGAATTGTAAATGACATAAATGTAAATGACTAGAATGTAAAGAAAATCAATAAAGTGCAGAAATGAAAATTGCTGAATGTAATGTGCTGAATCATGAATGACTTGAATGTAAATGGGAATGGGGAATTGCTGAATGTAAAATTAAGTAGTAAAGAAATGGATAGATAAGAATGGGGAAATTCATTGAGATTGGGAGATATTGTCTCTTTGGATCAAATCTAGCTTAGATCCTCTTCAATCATGCAACTCACTGACCTCTTGGCAATCATGATTGATTGAGCCCCAATCCCTTGGTGACTCAATCTCTCATATCTTGATCAATAGCCAATTCCTTGGTCTAATTGCTCATGAAGAGAGATATGCTTGGTCCCTGATTATACCACACACCCTTGTAGAGCCAGGTAGAGGGGGGATTATATGTCACGTATCCCATCACCAAAATCCAGATTCTACTCAAGTGTGAGAAGGGATTTCAAGCATGGTTTCATGTTTCCTTTCCCAAGGTTCCCAAGAAACCCAATTGCATTCAATCTCTTTCCCAAGATAGTTGAACACTAAGCATTAAGACCAAAATTCCTTCTAGCAAATCAAAGAGAAGATGAAGAGAAGAAGAATTTCACTATTATCAATCCATCAAGTACAACAGAGCTCCCTCTCTCAATGAGAAGGAAGTTAGCTACTCATAGCTTGAAAAGTACTCAAAAGTAGAATGTAAAAGTGGATCTAGAACTAACTGCTTAACCCCTCTTCAGTACTCCTTGGGGGTATTTATACTACTCCTAGTAAAAATAAAAGAATTATAAAAGTGAAAAAGGGAAAATTACATTTTTGGAGGGAAAGAAAACACTCAATAAGCATGACTTCTTAGTTGGCGTGTGGCTGGCGCATCACTGGCGTGTCACGTGCCCTTCAAAATAGCTTGGCGTGCCACGCTCAATCCTTCAAGTGGCACGCTCGTCCCTTAGTCAAACTTGGCGTGCCACGCCTTCAAACTCAAGTGGCATGCCATAGTGGAATTCTTGTGTTGGCATGCCACGCCTTCGAGCTCAATTGGCACGCCCTTTGCTTTTTCCACTTTCCTTTGCCTCTGGAAACTTGAACTAGCGTGGCACGCCCAGGGTCTGGCGTGCCATGCCCTTGTTGTGTGCTTGGCTAGCTCTTCTGAAAAGTTGCACTAGCGTGGCACGCCAGGGTCTGGCGTGCCACGCCCTTTGTGAGTGAATGGTTCCTCTGCTTGGCGTGCCACGCCACGAACTCAAGTTGCACGCTCCAATGCTTCTTTGGCCTCTGAATGACACTGGCGTGCCACGCCTGGTTGCTCAAGTGGCACGCTTAAGTGAAGAATAGTGAATGGCGTACCACGCCTTCGATACCAAGTGGCACGCCCCATGTAATTTATCTTCTCTGGAAATTTATACCAGCGTGCCACGCCTAAAGGTTGGCTTGCCACGCCCATGATCTTGTTTCGTTCCAGTAAGTGGTGTGCCATGCCTCAGCCTTCAAGTGGCACGCCATAGTGACATGCTCAGATTGACATGCCACGCCTTCAACACCAAGTGGCACGCCCAGTCCTTGCTCATGTTGTCTTGTGTATTGGCGTGCCACGCCTGGTTGCTCAAGTGGCATGCCAAAGTGAGGTTGAGGGATTGGCGTGCCATGCCTTCGACTTCAAGTGGCACGCCCAGTCTTCAATTGCCTTCAGCCCCTTCTCTGGATCATTGTACCAGCGTGCCACGCCGTGCTGCTCAAGTGGCACACCCATGTATTTGTGCACTCTTCAAGCTTGGCGTGCCACGCCTGGGTCTTCAAGTGGCATGCCAAAGTGACTTTTTGGAGCTGGCGTGCCACGCCTTCGACACCAAGTGGCACGCCGTAGTGGAGGTTCTTCTTGAGATAGTGAGTTGGCGTGCCACGCCCCTTTGCGCAAGTGGCACGCCCATAGTAGTTGATGGGCCAGGCGTGCCACACCCATCCTGGCGTGTGGTGCACAAAATTGTGATCATCAATAATGGCGCCAAAGACTTGGAGCTCTTAAACGTGAATCACACTTTGTCACAACTTTGCACAACTAACCAGTAAGTGCACTGGGTCGTCCAAGTAATACCTTACGTGAGTAAGGGTCGATCCCACGGAGATTGTTGGTATGAAGCAAGCTATGGTCATCTTGTAAATCTCAGTCAAGCGGATTTTAAGGGTTATAATGGTTTTCGAATATAAAGATAAATAGAACATAAAATAGAGATAGAGATACTTATATAAATCAGTGGTGGGAATTTCAGATAAGTGTATGGAGATACTTTGTCCCTTCTGAATCTCTGCTTTCCTAATGCCTTCCTCCAATCATTCTTACTACTTTCTATGGCAAGCTGTATGTAGGGCGTCACCGTTGTCAATGGCTACTTCCCATCCTCTCAGTGAAAATGGTCCAAATGCTCTGTCACAGCACGGCTAATCATCTGTGGGTTCTCGATCATGTTGGAATAGAATCCAGTGATTCTTTTGCGTCTGTCACTACGCCCAACACTCGCGAGTTTGAAGCTCGTCACAGTCATCCCATCTCAGATCCTACTCGGAATACCACAGACAAGGTTTAGACTTTCCAGATCTTAGGAATGGCCACCAATAATTCTAGCTTATACCACGAAGACTCCGATCTTTTGGAATGGAGGCTAAGAGATATGTGCTCGATCTAAGGTAGAACAGGAGTGGTTGTTAGGCATGCGTTCATGAGTAGGCTCTCTTGATGTGCAGTCAAATGCTCTACTACTGAGCTATGGACCCTTGAGATGAATCTCTCCATCTCCCATGACTCAGAGGTGGAAGCAATTGCCTTCCCTTTCCTCTTTCTTGAGGTTTCTCTGGCCTTAGGTGCCATCAATGGTTATGAAAAAATAAAAAAGCTATGCTTTTACCACACCAAACTTAGAATGTTGCTCGTCCTCGAGCAAAAGAAGAAAGAATAGAAGAAGAAGAAGAAGAAGAAGAAGATATGGAGGAAAGGGAGAGAGGTGAGGGTTTCGGCCAAGGGGGAGAAGAGAGGGTAGTATTGTGTGAAAATGAAGAAGGATGGAGAGGTTTATGGGGAAGAGTGGATGGATGTGATTGGTGAAGGGGTAATAGGGAAGGGAGATTGAGGTGATTGGTGAAGGGTATAATGTTATTGGATTGTGTGAAGAAGAGAGAAGTGGGATAGGTGGAGATCCTATGGGGTCCACAGATCCTGAGGTGATCCTGTGGGATCCACAAATCTTGAGGTGTCAAGGATTTCTCATCCCTGCACCTTTTAGGCGTGTAAAATGCCCTTTGTATGCAATCCTGGCGTTTAACGCCAGACTGCAGCTTGTTTCTGGCATTAAACGCCCAAATATAGCCTGTTTCTGGCGTTTAACGCCAGCCTGATGCTTGTTTTTGGTGTTAAATGCCAGCTTGGTGCTTGTTTCTGGCGTTAAATGCCAGACAGATGCTTATTTCTGGCGTTCAAATGCCAGATAGCTCTTCCTCTAGGGTGTGCTTTTTCTTCTACAATTTTTTATTCTGTTTTTAATTTTTACAATTATTTTGTGACTCCACATGATCATAAACCTAATAAAACATAAAAAAACAATAGAAATATAGATAAATAAAAATTAGGTTACCTTCCAATAAGCGCTTCTTTAATGTCAATAGCTTGACAGTGAGCTCTCATGGAGCTTCACAGATGTTCAGAGCATTGTTGGGACCTTCCAACACCGAACTTAGAGTTTGAATGTGGGGGCTTCTTAACACCAAACTTAGAGTTTGGTTGTGGCCTCCCAACACCAAACTTAGAGTTTGATTGTGGGGGCTTTGTTTGACTCTATATTGAGAGAAGCTTATCGTGCCTCTTTTCCATGGTTACAGAGGGAGATTCTTGAGCTTTAAATACAAGGTAGTCCCCATTCAATTGAAGGACTAGCTCTCCTCTATCAACATCAATCACAACTCCTGCTGTGGCTAGGAAGGGTCTACCAAGGATGATGCATTCATCCTCATCCTTTCCAGTGTCTAAGATTATGAAATCAGCAGGGATGTAAAGGCTTTTAACCTTCACTAACACGTCCTCTACCAAACCATAAGCTTGTTTTATTGACTTGTCTGCCATCTCTAATGAGATTCTTATAGCTTGTACCTCAAAGGTCCCTAGTTTCTCCATTACAGAGAGTGGCATAAGATTTATACCTGACCCCAGGTCACGCAGGGCCTTCTCAAAGGTCATGGTGCCTATGGTACAGGGTATTAAGAATTTACCAGGATCTTGTTTCTTTTGAGGTAAAGTTTGCTGAACCCATGTATTTAGTTCACTAATGAGCAAGGGAGGTTCATCTTCCCAAGTCTCATTACCAAACAACTTGGCATTTAGCTTCATGATGGCTCCTGGATATTGAGCAACTTACTCTTCAGTTATATCTTCATCCTCTTCAGAGGAAGAATAGTTCTCAGAGCTCATGAATGGCAGAAGGAAGTTTAATGGAATCTCTATGGTCTCTATATGAGCCTCAGATTCCTTTAGGTCTTCAATAGGGAACTCCTTTCTATATGGAGGACGTCCCATGAGGTCTTCCTCATTGGGATTCACGTCCTCCCCTTCCTCTTTGGATTCGGCCATTTTGATAATATCAATGGCCTTGCACTCTCTTTTTGGATTCTCTTCTGTATTACTTGGGAGAGTACTAGGAGGAGTTTTAGTGATTTTCTTACTCAACTGACCCACTTGTGCCTCCAAATTTCTAATGGATGACCTTGTTTCACTCATAAAACTTAAAGTGGCCTTAGATAAATCAGAGATTATGTTTGCTAAGCTAGAGGGACTCTGCTCAGAATTCTTTGTCTGTTGCTGAGAAGATGATGGAAAAGGCTTGCTATTTCTAAACCTGTTTCTTCCACCATTATTAAAGCCTTGTTGAGGCTTTTGTTGATCCTTCCATGAGAAATTTGGATGATTTATCCATGAGGAATTATAGGTGTTTCCATAGGGTTCACCCATGTAATTCACCTCTGCCATTGCAGGGTTCTCAGGATCATAAGCTTCTTCTTCAGAAGATGCCTCTTTAGTATTGTTGGATGCATTTTGTAATCCATTCAGACTCTGAGAGATCATGTTGACTTGCTGAGTCAAAATTTTGTTCTGAGCCAATATGGCATTCAGAGCATCAATTTCAAGAACTCCCTTCCTCTGAGGCGTCCCATTACTCGCAGGATTCCTCTCAGAGATGTACATGAATTGATTATTTGCAACCATGTCCATGAGTTCTTGAGCTTCTGCAGTTGTTTTCTTTAGGTGAATGGATCCACATGCAGAATGGTCCAGTGATATCTTAGAAAGCTCAGATAGACCACCATAGAATATATCTAAAATGGTCCACTCTGAAAGCATGCCAGAAGGACACTTTTTGGTCAACTGCTTGTATCTTTCCCAAGTTTCATAGAGGGATTCACCATCTTTTTGCTTGAAGGTCTGAACATCCACTCTAAGCTTGCTCAGCTTTTGAGGAGGAAAGAACTTAGCCAAGAAGGCCATGACGAGCTTATCCCAAGAGTCCAGGCTATCTTTAGGTTGTGAGTCCAACCACGTTCTAGCCTTGTCTCTTACAGCAAAAGGGAAAATCATGAGCCTGTAGACTTCAGGATCTACTTCATTAGTCTTAACAGTATCACAGATCTGCAAGAACTCAGTTAAAAACTGATGAGGATCTTCTGATGGAAGTCCATGAAACTTGCAGTTCTGTTGCATTAGAGCAACTAGTTGAGGCTTCAGCTCAAAATTGTTTGCTCCAATGGTAGGGATTGAGATGCTTCTTCCATAAAAATTGGAAGTTGGTGTAGTATAATCACCAAGCATCCTCCTTGCGCCTCCACTATTGTTATTGGGTTCGGCCATGTTTCTTTCTTTTTCGAGATTCTCTATAAGGTTTTCTCTGAATTGTTGTGCTTTAGCTTCTCTTAGCTTCTTTTTCAGAGTCTTTTCAGGTTTAGGATCTGCTTCAACAAGAATGTCCTTATCATTGCTCCTACTCATATGAAAAAGAAGAAAACAGAAAAGGAAGAGGAATCCTCTATATCACAGTATAGAGACTCCTTTATGTGAGTAGAAGAAGAAAAGAATAGAAGAAGGAGGAGAAAAATTCGAACACAGAGAGAGAAGAGAAGAGGGTTCGAATTTTAAGATGAAGAGAAGTGTTAGTAAATAAATAAAATAAATAGAAAGAGATGAGAGGGAGAGAATTTCGAAAATTATTTTTGAAAAAAAAAGGTTAGTGATTTTCGAAAATTAAGAGAAGAAATAAAATTAAAATTAAAATTTGAAACAATTAGTTGATTAAAAGAATTTTGAAAAAGAGGGAGGTGATTTTCGAAAATTAGAGAGAAGAAAGTGGTTAGGTGGTTTTGAAAAAGATAAGAAATAGTAAAACAAACAAAGAAATCAATTAGTTAGTTGAAAAATAATTGAAATTCAATTTTAAAAAGACAGGAAGTTAGAAAAGATTTTTGAAATTAATCAATTTTGAAAAAAAAAAGATATGATTTGAAAAATATATTTTGAAAAGATATTTTGGAAAAGATTTGATTTTTAAAATTAAAATTGATTACTTGACTAACAAGAAACTAAAAGATATGATTCTAGAATTTAAAGATTGAACCTTTCTTAATAAGAAAGCAACAAACTTCAAATTTTTGAATCAATCACATTAATTATTAGTAAAGTTTTTGAAAATTATGAAATGAATTTAAGAAAAAGATTTTGAAAAATATTTTTAAATTTTCGAAAATTATAAAAGAAAAATGAAAAAGATTTGATTTTTGAAAAAGTTTTGAAAAGATAGGATTTTTAAAATTGAAAATTTGACTTGACTTATAAGAAATAGCTAAGTTTTAAAAATTTTTGACTAAGTCAACTCAAATTTTCAAAATTTATGAGAGAAATAAGGAAAAGATATTTTTCTGATTTTTGAATTTTTAATGATGAGAGAGAAAAACACAAAAATGACTCACAACATGGAAATTATGAATCAAAACACATGATGCATGCAAGAACACTACGAATGTCAAGATGAACACCAAGAACACTTTGAAGATCAAGATGAACACCAAGACTTATTTTTGAAAAATTTTCAAGAAAAGAAAAACATGCAAGACACCAAACTTAGAAATTTTCAATGCTTAGACACTAACAAAACAAGAATGCATATGAAAAATAAGAAAAGACACAAAACAAGAAAATATGAAGATCAAACAAGAAGACTTGTCAAGAACAACTTGAAGATCATGAAGAACACATGCATGAATTTTTGAAAAATGCAAAAGTTTTTAAAACATGCAATTGACACCAAACTTAAAAATTAACACTAGACTCAAACAAGAAACACAAAATATTTTTTATTTTTATGATTTTATAAAAAAATTTTTCGAAAATTATTTTTTTGTAAAACGAAAACAAAGAAATTTTTTTTGAAAAATTTTTGAAAACTTTTTGAAAAGAAAATTACCTAATCTGAGCAACAAGATGAACCGTCAGTTGTCCAAACTCGAACAATCCCCGGCAACGGCACCAAAAACTTGGTGCACGAAATTGTGATCATCAACAATGGCGCCAAAGACTTAGGGCTCTCAAACGTGAATCACACTTTGTCACAACTTCGCACAACTAACCAGCAAGTGCACTGGGTCGTCCAAGTAATACCTTACGTGATTAAAGGTCGATCCCACAGAGATTGTTGGTATGAAGAAAGCTATGGTCATCTTGTAAATCTCAGTCAGGTGGATTCTAAAGGTTATAATGGTTTTCGAATATAAAGATAAATAGAACATAAAATAGAGATAGAGATACTTATGTAAATCAGTGGTGGGAATTTCAGATAAGTGTATGGAGATACTTTGTCCCTTCTGAATCTCTGCTTTCCTACTGCCTTCCTCCAATCATTCTTACTACTTTCTATGGCAAGCTGTATGTAGGGCGTCACCGTTGTCAATGGCTACTTCCCATCCTCTCAGTGAAAATGGTCCAAATGCTCTGTCACAGCACGACTAATCATCTGTCGGTTCTCGATCATGTTGGAATAGAATCCAGTGATTATTTTGTGTCTGTCACTACCCCCAACACTCGCGAGTTTGAAGCTCATCACAGTCATCCCATCTCAGATCCTACTCGGAATACCACAGACAAGGTTTAGACTTTCCAGATCTTAGGAATGGCCACCAATAATTCTAACTTATACCACGAAGACTCCGATCTTTTGGAACGGGGGCTAAGAGATACGCGCTCGATCTAAGGTAGAACGGGAGTGGTTGTCAGGCACGCGTTCATATATGGTGTGTAGAAACTCCACCGTTGAAAATACATAAGTGATGGTCCAGGCATGGCCGAATGGCCAGCCCCCCCTCCCCCCCCAAATGTGATCAAAGGATCAATTCCTAGATAATCCAAAGATAAGACAATCTAAGAGATATCTAATACAATAGTAAAAAGTTCTATTTATACTAGACTAGCTATTAGGGTTTACAGAGATAACTCTAAGTGCAGAAATCCACTTTCGGGACCCACTTTGGTCTGTGTTTGGGCTGAGCTTGAGCTTTACACGTGCATAGGCTTCTCTTGGGGTTAAATGCCAAGTTGTAACGTGTTTTTGGCGTTTAACTCTGGTTTGTGACGTGTTTTTGGCATTTTACTCCAGAATACAGCATGGAACTGGTGTTGAATGCCAGTTTGCGCCATCTAAGCTCGAACAAAGTATGGACTATTATATATTGCTGGAAATCCCTGGATGTCTAGTTTCCAACGCAGTTGAGAGCGCGCCATTTAAAGTTCTGTAGCTCCAGAAAATCAATCTCGAGTGCAGGGAGGTCAGAATCCAACAACATCAACAGTCCTTTGTCATCCTTCTATTAGATTTTTGCTCAGGTCCCTCAATTTCGGCCAGAAAATACCTGAAATCACAGAAAAATACACAAACTCATAGTAAAGTCCAAAAATGTGAATTTTGTATAAAAACTAATAAAAACATCCCTAAAAGTAGCTAGATCCTACTAAAAACTACCTAAAAACAATGCCAAAAAGCGTATAAATTATCCGCTCATCTGCGTGCCACGCCCCTTTTGTGTTCTCCATTTTGCTCTCTAAAATTTTGTGCTAGTGTGCCACGCCCACATGCATGCTTGGATCTCCCTTCTGGAATTTAGTACTGGCGTGCCACGCTTAGCTCCTGGCATGCCACGCCAGTGTATTTTTGTGGTGTTTGCTCTCAAGTGGCACGCCAGTTTCACACGCCCAGCTTTTTGTTTGTCTTCTTCCCATTTTTGATGTCCTTTTTCACCTGAAAATCAGCACAACTCATCTCAAAGTAGTGTACTATAATATTCATCAAATAATGCATGAATTGTACTAATCAAATGAGATTTATGCTCCTTTATGGTCTTCTTTATGCAAGAAAGAAGGGTAGATGATGCAAGTCATTAATTACATCTCTTCTTTTCCACCTGCTTGACTTTTTGATAGTTTTTCAAAATTGAGTATCCAAGATGATCAGGAAAAATAGAATAATAAAAAAATTGCTGCCAATTCGGGTTCTAGAGCAGAAAATAAGGGGGAATCAGAAAATACTAATACGATTACTGATACTAATTCTTCTTCTAATAATTTATTGGAGATATCCTATCACATGAATAATGTCCAACACAATAACAACGTCATGTCCAAGCTTAGAAAGGAGAATAAAAAACAAACCTGAAACAACTTGCCAGAAAGTTTGTGATAGGTTTCAAACGGAGGAGTGGAGGTAACGTTACTGAAGATATTTCAAAGAAAATTTGTATCAATGATATTATCTTTGATGCTATGAGGTGGAAGGTTCCAACCTTCAAGTGGTACCCAAAGAAATATGAAACTGCTCTCATAGAATTCGAGATTTGGGGAGAACCCTGACAATCCACAATCTTAAAGGAATTTGCAAATCGTATTCCCCCGAGGTTGGTTTTATCTATGAAACAAAAAATCAATCTCAACAAGTTGAAGGAAAATTAAGATCTTGTGGTTTCAAGGAATAGTTTATTGTGGATCCAGATGAATTATCTGGGGGTTTGGCAATGGCATGGAGGGATAGTTGTACTGTTCAGATTTTACAACATGCTAGATTCTTCATTGCGGCATCAGTTTTGACAGCTGGTTCTAATTATCCCTATGGTGTTCTAGGTGTTTATCTCAGTTCAAATGATCAACATAAAATGGCTCAGTTTGCTAAATTAACTTCAATAACCCAATAGTTCGATAATAAGGTTATGTTAATGGGTGATTTTAATGCCATTTCTAATCAATTGGAGAAAGCAGGTAGGGGTGTTAACTCTCCTTCTTCTATTGAAACTTTTAACAGTTTTATTGATGACAATTCTCTGATTGATATTGGTATGGTTGGAAGACCATTCACTTGGTCGAATAGACGGAGTGGTAATGAGTTAATATAGAAAAGACTTGACCGATTTCTGGTAGGAGTTGATTGGTAGAAACTCTATCCTAATGCATCGATTCTTAGACTGTCAGAATCAAGATCGGATCACTCCCCTCTTCTCTTAGACTCTAATTCGGGAACTGAAAGATCTAAATGGCAATTCAAATTCCAAGAAATATGATGTTTCAATGATGAAATAAGGAAGATTTTTAGAGAAGTTTGGCACGAACAGATTGATAGTTTGGCCATGTATATCCTAGCTCAAAAAATAAAGCATTGTCGGTATAAGATTGTCAGATGATAGCAAGATCACAGATCTAATTCGAAGGTGGAGATTTATTTACTACAGTCTGAATTAGAGGAACTTTGTTTACCAGAAATTCATGGAGGCGACATCATTTCAGAAATAGAGAACAAACTTGAGAAAGCATTGCAAAATGAGGAATCTTATTGGAAAGATAAGTCTAGAGTCAAATGACTCAAATCTGGTGATCATAATACAACTTTCTTCCATCAAAAATTTAGAAATCAAACCCGAAGGAATAAAATTTGGTAACTATCTGGCAGTGATGGTGAAGTGGCTACTTCAAATGCTGGTATTGCTTCTGTGGCTGAATCTTATTTCAAGAACCATGAACCTCTATTTACTAATTTTGAACCTAAGGTTACAACTCATAAGAATCGTAGGCTTCAAAGACTAGTGACTATGAAAGAAGTGAAATGTTCAACATTTAGCATTCATCCTCAAAGTGCTCCAAGAGATGATGGTATGACAGTAAAATTTTTTCAAAGCTTCTGGAATATACTTAGTGGTGATGTGTTTCGAGCATTTAAGAGCTTCTTTTCACGGGGCAGAATTTTGAAGGGTTTTAACCACACTCAGATCTGTCTTATTCCCAAGATTTCTGATGCTAAACATATGACTCAGGTAAGACTAATAAGCCTATCCTCAGTCTCTTACAAGATTATCTCTAAAGTACTTGTACATAGACTTCAGGGTATGATGAATAGACTAATTAGCCCTACGCAGAGTGCTTTTATTAAATGCAGATTAATCTCTTATAATATCCTATTGCTCATGAGTGTATGCATTACCTGAAGAACAAAAGAAGGGGGACTCGAAAATGAAATGACGCTAAAATTAGACATGAGTAAGGCATATGATAGGGTGGAATTTTTGTCGGTAAAGAATTTTCACAAAAATAGTTGCGTTGCAAGTATAGTTTTAAACCATTAGTGAATCCTCACATCAAATTTAATATGGTTGTCACTAGTTCAACCCCAATAAAATAACCGAGAGTATTAATCCTGGGTCGTTCTTCCTAGGAATAACAATAAAGTATTTTGTTATTGGCTATTAAAGAATGTTTTGGGATTTTTATAATAAGAGACAAAAAATGTAAATAACAAAAGAAATAAACTAATAGCTAAGAAAGCTCTTGGCAAGGAATGAGAATTAGAAGTCATATCCTCATTATCATCATCAATTGTGACAAGAATTGTCCATTGCTCCACTTAGTTAACCTCTAACTATGAAGGAAAGTCAAGTGGATATAATCAACTTGAGTCCACAAGTCCTAGTCAAATCATAGTGAAAGATTAGTGTTAGTGGCATTCAAGTCAACTAGCAACTTCCAATTATCAATCAACAAAAGAATTTGATAACTCAAGAGTCTCCAATTGCTCAACTCAAGCCAAGAGAAGAAATATCTAACTCATAACTAAAAGAAACATTTCATCAAATACCTAGAGTGCAATAAAAGTAAACATCATAAAATACAAGAAATCATAAAAGCTATAACTATCATGAACAAGAAATCAATAATAGCAACTAAGATCAACATCAAAAGACATGGAAACATAAGATTGCATTAAATGGAAATCAAAATCAACAAGAGTCATGAACATAAAAGTGACAAAATAAAGGAAAATTGACAAGAGAAGAAAATAAACTAAAATAATAGAACAAATAAAAGTAAAGGAAATTAAATTGAAGTAAGAATAGAAACTAGATCTAAGAAGAAATTGAAAGAAGAACCCTAAGATCTAGAGAGAGGAGAGAGCCTCTCTCTCTCTAAAAACCTAACCTAAAACATGATCAAAACTCTACTATGACTCCTTGGTTTATCCTCCTTTAATCCTTGGGTTCAATAACATCAGAAATGGGTTGGATTGGGCCCAAAATGCTCCAGAAATCGCTGGCCACGAGTTGCCTTTAGTGAGTCATGTTGATCCTGCAATGCATGCGCATGAAACGATGCGTAAGGGTCCTTAAACATCAGGCAACTATAAAAAAGTTTATATTATTTTGAAGCCCTAGATGTTAGCTTTCCAATGCAACTAGAACCGCCTCATTTGGACCTCTGTAACTTAAGTTGTGATCGATTAAGTGCGAAGAGGTCAGGATTGACAGCTTGACAATTCCTTCATTTATTCATGAGTTCTCCATTTTTACATGCTTTTTCTTTATTCCCTCAATCCTATCTTTGCCTTCTAAACCTGAAATCACTTAACAAACATCTCAAGACATCGAATGGAATCAAGGTGAATTAAATTTAGCTATTTTAAGACCTAAAAAGCATGTTTTCACTCTTAAGCACAATTAAAGGAGAATTTACAAAACCGTGCTATTTTAGTGAATAAATGTGAGAAAAGTTGATAAAATCCTTGAATTCAACACAAGATAAACCACAAAATTGAGGTTTATCAAACCTCTCCACACTTAAACAATAGCATGTCCTCATGCTAAACCAAGAAAGACAAAAAAAGGGGTATGAACATTTATTCAATGCAAAGAAACTATATAAACTTATCTACATGCATGCAACTAAATGCAATATGACTCTATCTACTTGGTTAAAAGTAAATCAATCTCCAAGGCATACATGAACAAGTAGGGCCAAGTAGTATGATGATTCATGAATCCTACCAATTCAAATATCAAAATAAAGTACAATTAGACTTGCAAGAAGAAAGCTCATGAAAGCCGGGAACAAGGAATTAAGCATCGAACCCTCACCGGAAGTGTTTGCACTCTAGTCACTCGAGTGTATAGGGTTGATCACTCGATTCTCTTCTAATCATGCTCTCCAATATTTGTTTTTCATCTAACAGTCAACAATTATCCAATGCATGCGTACATTTATTATGAGGACATATCATAGGTTGTATTGGGGCTAGGGTCAAGGTAGGATTGTATATGGTAAAATGGACTTGAATTTTGAATCTTTGATTAACTTAAACTTTTCCACCTAACCAATATAACAACCTACACAATTCTAAACAAACCTAACTACCCATAATCCTCACTTTTTCCACACGCTCATGCATTCTCTTTTTTATCACCACACATATGCATTGATTTTATTGAACTTTACTTTGGGGCATTTTGTCCCCTTTTTATTGCTTTTCTTTTTCTTTTTTTTTTCTATTTTTTTCTTTTGATATATATTTTTTTCTTTATTTTGTATATACATATATTTTTTTTGCAATAGAGTATATACAAAAGTATCAATGCATATGGTTTTAATTAACACATGAGTATGTACCCAATTCCTAAAATTTTCAACAAAAATACACAAATACACTTTTATCCCAACCATTGTTCCCAACTTTCCACTTTTAAATGATAAGCACTCTCACTAGCCTAAGCTAATCAAAGATCCAAACAAGGGACATTTATTGTTTTTCACTTAAGGCTTGTAATGTGCGAAAATTAAGAACAATTGGGTTAAGCATAGGCTCAAAATTGGCTAACAATGGAAGATAAAAGGTAAGACTATTTAGGTAAGTGAGCTGATGAAACAATGGCCTCAATCATATAAATGCATGTATACATGAATAATGGACATAAAGAATCAAACAAATCAAAGATTGCAATTATAGAAAGAGAACAATACACACAAGAATGAAAATAAGTGGTTATATGATGTAACCATGCAATTGGGCTCAAAACTCACATGTTTGTGTTCTTAGCTCAAAAACCATGTTCCAAAATAAATTCTTCAAGCAAGTTCAACAAAAAAAATTTCAAATTGGTAGGGTGCCTGATAAACCACTATTTTATGGTCTATCTTATGCTCAATTGAGTGGTTTTTATCAACTCTTTACCCACTTATTCATATGATTTGCATGTTTTATATTTTCCTTCATAATTATGTGCTATGATTGAAAACATGCTTCTTTGGCTTTTATTTCCTTTTATTTAATCCTCTCTTATTATCATTAGATGCCTTGATATGCGTGTTAAGTGATTTCAGGAATTACAGGACAGGAATGGCTTAAAGGATGGAAAGGAAGCATGCAAAAGTGGAAGGAATACAAGAAGT
Source organism: Arachis duranensis (assembly GCF_000817695.3). Classification (NCBI taxonomy): domain Eukaryota; kingdom Viridiplantae; phylum Streptophyta; class Magnoliopsida; order Fabales; family Fabaceae; genus Arachis; species Arachis duranensis. Next base: position 55,795,076 of record NC_029772.3, on the reverse strand, counting down.
TGAAGGAACTGCAAAGCTGTCAGCCTGACCCTCTCGCACTAAAACGATCATAACTTGAGCTACAGAGGTCTAAATGATGCGGTTACACTTGCGTTGGAAAGCTAACATCCGGAGCTTCGATTTGATATATAATTCGCCATAGTGGCCGTACAGATAGGTGATGCGAACGTGTAATCCACGCGGATGCGTTCCATCTGCGAATCTCATTCCACGCAAACGCATGGATGACGCCTCCGCGTCACTTTGCCACGACCTGCACAGAGCAGATTTCACAATCAGCGATTTCTGGGCTGTTTTTGACCCAGTTTTTGGCCCAGAGAACACATATTAGAGGCTATAAAGTGGGAGAATGCATCCATTCATAATTATGCTTTTCATAATTCATAATTTTTAGTTATAGATGCAGTTTTTAGAGAGAGAGGCTCTCTCCTCTCTCTTAGGATTTTAGGATTAGGATTCCTCTTAAAGGATTTAGGATTTCAACTTTTCATCAGGTTCAATATTCCTTTTATTTTATATTTCTTTTCTACTTTGAGATACTTTAATGCTTTTATTTATGTTTGATTTATGTTGCCCAATTGGCTTATGAATATTTTCCATGTTAGATTTGACTGCTTTGAATGAATGTTTTTTGAGGTATTCCAGATATTTATGATTTTAATTTAGCTTTTTGTATTATTGGCTTTAAATTGATTAACTGGAAGCTCTTGAGTTATCAACAATTCATGATTGATTGTTATGTCGGCTAATTAACTGGAATTCCACTAACTCTAGTCTTTCCTTAGGAGGTAGATAGGACCTGG
>NC_029772.3:55790403-55794247 GCF_000817695.3 Arachis duranensis | reverse complement strand
AGAAGACGACCCGAGGTTTGAATACTCGGTTATCAATTTTAAAAGGGTTTGTTACTTGTGACAACCAAAACGTTTGTACGAAGGAATTTCTGTTGGTTCAGAACCTATACTTACAACGCGACTTTATAAAATTCTTTACTAGCAAAAATCCTAACGTCAAAATGGCGCCGTTGCTGGGGAATTGCAAACGTGTGCCTTATTATTGGTTATTGTAAATGTCTTTCTTTTACTTGTTTATTTGTTTCTTCTTTTCCCCCTTATTTCTGATAACTACTATGAATTCTCACCCCTCTCGCTTTGAGTCTAATTCTAATTTTGTTGCAAGGAAAGGAATCTATAACAGGACTATGCATCAAGGTCTAAGCAATCAAAGATGGATGGAGCCACAAGGATCTGATCACCCCTTTGGGCAACAACACCTTCCAAGATATCATAGACAAAGACCATCCTACAATGCATACCAAGCTGATAGATATGTTGGACCGCCTTGTAGCTACCAACATGCCCCACCATATGCTCAGAGACCATCCTCACAACATAACTTTGAACCACCACACTCACAAGCCCCTTTTCGCCACTCACCTCCATATGACCCTAACCCATATCCACCATACCAACCATCTTATGAACCATATGAACCATATGTAGAACCACCCCAATCCCACCCCAATTACTCCCAAGAACCACCACTGCAAATTTTTGGATCAACCCAAGAATCACAGGCTCGCCTCAAGGAATCAGTAGATCAATTTCATGCAACCCTTCATCAACTGGAGCAAGCAATAAATCGATTAGCTTCCAGACGTTCGGACACTCAAGGAACTCCCATGGCTTCATGTGGACAATCTAAGGAAGAACGTAGCAGGAAGGAGAAGTTAAGCACTCCGGTGGATAGTGAGCAGCACAATTTGGTATTGGAATAAGTGGAGGAAGCCAGAATTATTGAAGAGGAAGAGGAAGTAGTGGTTGAAGACTTAAGAGATGCTGAACCTCCATGGAAAAGTCAAGTTAATGAGCCTCCTTCAAAGACGTTTGAAACTGATGTTGAGGAGGGTGTACAACCTCCAAAGCATATCATGGTTGAAGACTTTGAAGGAGACGATTAAGAGATGGATTCAATCATTAATGAATTCTTATCTACATTCGAATCCTCTCCCATTGGACTTGACATGGAGATTAAAGAAGAAGAAGCACAACCTCCCATACCCTTGGTGAACAATGAAGAAGAGATTGAATTGGAAGAAATCCACCAAGAGGAAGAGGTTGAAATTGAAGAAGCTTGCAAAGAGGTGGAAGTTGTCATAGAAGAGCACAAGGGAGTGGAGCTTCCACGTTCATTCCAAACACCTCCCCCTAAGTTGCCATCATCCTTCACAACATTCAAGTGGGTAAAATTCATATCCCTTAGCTTTCTAATTCCACTTGAATATGGGCTACTGGAGACAGATGGACAACTTAGAGCTCTTTATGGCATTAAGAGCAAGAGGAAGATGATCAGTGGTAAGAATTGTCCTGCAAAGTTCATTATGGTTGGAAGCTCAAAGTTTAAACGAAAGGGTTGGTATAGAGCTCAGCTGAATGGGTCTAGAAAGTTGTTTGGCTACTTCAGTGAGAATTCAGACTACTTGTCACCCGGATGGAACAATATTACTCAACAAGAAGACAGGTGCAAAAGCAAGGTTTGGAACCCCGGAATTCAGTCTAGCTATCAATACTCTTGGGGCCTTGTCACTTGCTTTAGCTTGCTTGAAGGCTTTCTGCGCCTAGTTTGGGATCCCGGAGGCTGTGGGAATTCCAAACATTGGTGGAGATTTTTGGATGAATACAAGCACAAGCCACCATAACAGGAAGTTCATCTAATGTCCAACTTAAGGACTTTAACTAAAAGTGCTAGGTGGGAGACAACCCACCATGGTATGATCGTTCTCTTTTTAGTTTTAATTTTAGTCTATTTTTGAATTTTTATTGAACCTGAAATTTTGCATGACATTCATTGCATTTTGCATTTCTGCATACTGCATGAAAAAAAAAAAGAGAGAAGAAAAGGGCACGCGACGCGACAGCATCGCCGACGCGTCTGCGTCCCCTGTGCCTTAGGAAGCAAAGAGACTTTACAGAGAGTCACACGAGAGCGTGGCTGGAGGCATGCCTTCGGCACAAATTGATCCACGTGACCATGTCGCTGATGCGTCCGTGTCATGTGGGAAAAATGCCTCCCACGCGTCTGCGTCACCCACGCGAACGCGTGCCCTGAAATTGACGTAAAAAGGGTGTATGGCCGAAAGTTGAGCTAGAATTGGGCTGGACTCATGCTAGAAGCACATGCCCTGCCATGCGTACGCGTGCCCCACGCGTCCGCGCCGTTTTCAAATTTAGGCTATCCACGCGATCGCGTCAACCACGCGACCGCGTCACCCTAGATTTTTGGCAAAAATGCAATTAAACAGAGAGTTGTGCGTGCGCAAGGCTACTCTCGCGCCACTAGCACAATTCGAGTCACGCGTCCGCGTCACCTGCGCCGCATAACTTATCCAGATCAGCACCAATTATCTTATTTTTTCTTCTCTAATCCTAATCTCTTCTATCTTTTCTTCTTTCTTCTTCCTTCTTTCTCCTTTCTTTTTTTATTTTCATGCATTTTTATGTTGGTGTTGGAAATTTATTTGGATCATTATTTTCCACATTTTGCTTGTGAATTATTAAAAGGAACTGTTTGACAATTATACATTATTTTTATAGGGTTTCTTGCATGTTCATTTTAACACTTTCAATAACTTATTTACCATGCATGCTATGTGAAGAAGCCCGTATGGCATCACGCACTACTTTTCTGTTATCCTACTTTCATGCCTGTTTTTCACAAAACCCTTTTTATATTTTATTAATTATTTATAATTGTCCATACAAGCATATTGTTAGTTTGGAAGACTTGGTAATCTAACTTGGACATTGAATGCTTGATCTATGCTACTCATGCCTTTGCCAGCATGCCAATAAACATCTTGCATTTAACTGTCATCACATGCACTTGCTATATTTCTATTGATGATTTTTCACATGTAGTCATGACCATGTGTTAACGTCATTCTTCTTTACTGTGCATTGATTACCATCTTTCCCGTTCTCTTCCTTGCTGGAACCCCTAGCTTTACTTGTTACTTTCTTTTTCCCCTTTCAGGATGGCCACCAAGAAGGGTAGAGAGAAAGCTACTCCCAAACCACCGGCAAGGAAAGGAACAAAAAGAGCACCAGCTGAGGAACCATAACCCTCGCCACTTGTACATCTTTGCATGCACCGAGGACGGTGCAACCTTTAAGTGTGGGGAGGTCGATACCGATCTCCACGGGTTAGTTAGTCCCTTCTCAACACCAATTTTTGTTTTTCATTGTTGCATTTGCATATTTGATTGCATGTTTGTTTTTTGTGCATATTTTACCACTTGGTTAAAGTAATATTTTCTTTTTCAAGAAATTTTTATAGTATTTCACTAATTTAAATTGAAAAATTTGTGTTAAATTTATTTGAAGTTGTATTTGGAACATGGTTTTTGAGCCAAAGAACACACAACCTGTGAGACTTTGAGCTTATTTACATGGTTACATTATTTAACCATAAATATTTTATTCCTGTGTGTTTCCTTCTCCATGATTGTAATCTGTATTTTGTTCCACTCTATATGTCCTTTGTTTAGTATATTTACATGCTTGCGTATGATTGAGGCCATATTTGATTATCAACTCACTTACCCCAAATAAGCCTACCTTTTACATCACCTTTGTTAGCCCCTTGAGCTTTTAATCCCCTTCTGTTCTATAACCACATCACTAGCCTTAAGCAGAAAAA
>NC_029772.3:55775648-55790385 GCF_000817695.3 Arachis duranensis | reverse complement strand
AATAGTTGAGCACATATTATTGCATTCAATACTTTAATCATATGCATTGAGAAAAATAAAAAGAAAAAGAAAAAAATAAAAAGAAAAAAAAAGTGAAAAAGAAAAAGAAAAGAGCAATTAATAAAAGGGGACAAAATGCCCCAAAGTAAGTGTTGGTATCAATGCATATGTACTAAACTCAATTTTAGGATGCATGAACATGTGGAAAGCACAGTTAATGGGAAGGTAGATTTTGCATTTTAATTAAATGGATTGTCTTAAGTTAGGTGGAAAGTTTATGCTAATTAAGGATTCAGATTTTAGTCTACTTGGCCAAATACAATCCTACCTTGACCCTAACCCCATTACAACCCTTAAAAGACCTCTTAATTTGTGTATTGGTGCATTAAATTTTTGTTGATTGTTAGATGAAGAGCAAGCTATAGAAAGCAAGATTAGTAGATAATTGAGAGAATTGACCCTAGACACTTGAGAGTTAGAATGATATACACTACCAGTAAGGGTTCAGTGCTTAATTCTATGTTCCCTACTTTCATGAGCTATCTTCTTCTTGCAAGTTATTTGTATTGTATTTTATGATTTGAATTAGTGAAATCCAGTTCATATTTGTTCTTGAAAGATTTAATTACTTTTTCACCAAGTAGGTAGAATCATCTTTGCATGTAGTTGCATTCATATAGATAGGTTGCATTTCATACATTCTATCATTCCTTTTCACTCCTTTATAGCTTCTCTTGAGTTTAGCATGAGGACATGATAATGTTTAAGTGTGGGAAGGTTGATAAACCACTATTTTATGGTCTATCTTGTGCTCAATTGAGTGGTTTTTATCAACTCTTTACACACTTATTCATATGATTTGCATGTTTTATATTTTCCTTCCTAATTTTGTGCTATGATTGAAAACATGCTTCTTTGGCTTTTATTTCCTTTTATTTAATCCTCTCTTATTACCATTAGATGCCTTGATATGTGTGTTAAGTGATTTCAGTAATTACAGGGCAGGAATGGCTTAGAGGATGGAAAGGAAACATGCAAAAGTGGAAGGAATACAAGAAGTTGAAGGAACTGCAAAGTTGTCAACCTGACCCTCTCGCACTAAAACGACCATAACTTGAGCTACAGAGGTCCAAATGATGAAGTTCCACTTGCGTTGGAAAGCTAACGTCCGGGGCTTCGATTTGATATATAATTCGCCATAGTGGCCATATAGATAGGCGACGCGAACGCGCGTTCCACACGGATGCGTCGCATCTGCGAATCTCATTCCACGCAAACGCGTGGATGACGCCTCCGCGTCACTTTGCCACGACCTGTACGGACCAGATTTCACAATCAGCGATTTCTGGGCTGTTTTTGACCCAATTTTTGGCCCAGAGAACACAGATTAGAGGCTATAAAGTGGGGGAATGCATCCATTCAAAATTATGCTTTTCATAATTCATAATTTTTAGTTATAGATGCAGTTTTTAGAGAGAGAGAGGTTCTCTCCTCTCTCTTAGGATTTTAGGATTAGGATTCCTCTTAAAGGATTTAGGATTTCAACTTTTCATGAGGTTCAATATTTCTTTTATTTTATATTTCTCTTCTACTTTGAGATACTTTAATGCTTTTATTTATGTTTGATTTATGTTTCCCAATTGGCTTATGAATATTTTCCATGTTAGATCTTTGAATGAATGTTATTTGAGGTATTCCAGATATTTATGATTTTAATTTGGCTTTTTGTATTATTGGCTTTAAATTGATTAACTGGAAGCTCTTGAGTTATCAACTATTCATAATTGATTGTTATGTCGGCTAATTAACTGGAATTCCACTAACTCTAGTCTTTCCTTAGGAGTTGGCTAGGACTTGGGAAATCTAACCAATTGGTTCACTTGACTTTCCCTTGCTTACGCAAAGGTTAACTAAGTGGGATTAACTTCCATTCTCATAGAAGTAACTAGGATAGGACTTCCGAATTTTCATATCCTGCCAAGAGTTTATTTTATAGTTAATTATTTATTTTATTTGTCATTTAATTTACTTGTTCCTCACTTTCAAAACCCCAATTTACAAAACCCATAACCAATAATAAGAACATACCTCACTGCAATTCCTTGAGAAGACGACCCGAGGTTTGAATACTCGGTTATCAATTTTAAAAGGATTTGTTACTTGTGACAACCAAAACGTTTGTACGAAGGGATTTCTGTTGGTTCAGAACCTATACTTACAACGCGACTTTATAAAATTTTTTACTAGCAAAAATCCTAATGTCAGTGCCCTAAAACAGTTTCTTGGAAAACAAATCATCACCATAACCAAGTAGTACTAACATAAAAAGAGGTGGTAAAATATGTACAAATTCTAACTATCATGCAACCTATCATGTAATGCAACAACTAACTAACAAAGAAAATTAAAAATTGGTGTTGAAAGGGGAAATTGTTACCCATGGAGATCGATCGGACGACCTCCCCACACTTGAAGATTGCACCATCCTCGGTGCATGCAAAGAAGAGCAAGGTGGACGGGTAGCTACAACTGATGAGCTTCTTCAAAGGATTGTGCGTAATAACTTGTTTGTTGCCCCATTCTGAAGCTTTTTCCTTCCTCCCTTTTTGGTGGTCAACCTAAAAGGAGAGAAGAAGAAAGAAAATTAAGCCTACAACAAAGATATCAAAGTAAATAGAACATAGGCGGGGGCTAATGCCAAATAAGAGTAAGGTTCTCAACTACATGGTAGCTACAACATGTGAGTGAGAAAATAATATAAGCTAAGGCATATTAATACTTGATGCAAGAGTAGAGTCAAAGCACAAGTAAATGACATGAAGAACATGTTGAGCATCAAGTTCAAATAGAAAGAGTGGGTCATGAAAGACAATATGAGTTCATATCAATGCACCAAGGATGCAAGAGTAATCAAAGATTAAGCATTGACCTAAAAATTTCATCACCCAACAATACCAAACAAGTCAAGAAGCACCAATATAACCAAGAAATTATCAACAATTGAGTAAGAGAATTCAACACCATTATTAAAATAAGAAACTTAGAAAGAAAAAGAAGAACAAGTTATAGAACAAAATTAAAATACAATGAATAAAAGTATGCAAATGCAATAAACAAAAGAAAATAAAAGATGAGAAAAATAATTTATTTATTTATTTATTTATTTTTATTTCTTTTTTTTTGAAGAGAGAGAAAAGAAAAAAGTAAGAAAGGAAGAAGAGATAAGAAGATATGTAGAAAGAAAGAAGAATGAGAGAAGAAAGAAGAATAAAGGAGAAAGGAGAAGAAACAGGGCACGACGTGACGCGTAAGCGTCGTCCACACGTGCGCGTGGGATACAGCAGGGGCAAGCGACGCGTAAGCGTTGCCCACACATACACGTGGAATGAAGAAAGTACAGGTGACGCGTACGCGTCATGCATACGCGTGGGTCCAGATTGTGCTTTAGGCACACTTCCAGCAATTTTCACACAACTCTCGGGTTTTTATACCAGGAGTTGTGGAAGTGCAATCGACGCGTACGCGTCCTCCACGCTTACGCGTGGACACGCCCTTTTTTTTCTTTTTTTTAGAAACATAGAAAATACAAACAGGGCACTCTCCTAATCCTATAAACACTTTAAAGCGACCAAAATTCAAATTTAACAAAAAAATTTTAGTTTTTGAAAAAATTTTCAAAGACAAAACAAGCAAAACTTGCACTTCAAGCAAAATTCAATTTAAAAACAAATAACCTACATCTTAAAGCATAAATCTACTCAAACACACTAACAACCAAAACACTAAAATAAAAATAGGCAAAGGAGAAAACTACCTAAAAATGGCAACTCAATTCATTCATTGATTATATATGCAAGAGAATGGAAAGAGTTTACCATGGTAGGGTGTCTCCCACCTATCACTTTTATTTATTGTCCTTAAGTTGGACTTATGGGGAGCTCCTTGTCAAGGTGGCTTGTGCTTGAATCCATCCTTGAACATCCACCAATGCTTGGACTTCCAATAAGCTCAATCATTCATAATTAATAGCTCCAAACCTTGATGGAGTTCCACACAAGCTAAGGGCTCCCTAATTGATCCTCATGTATTCCCGGATCCCAAATCTTGTTTCAACACCCATCTTCAAATTGATTATCATTATTCCATTTGGGTGCCATAATCTTGGAATTCTCACTCAAGTGACCAAACATCATCCTAGACCCGAGCAATCTAGTTCTACACCAACCCTTGTTATTAAGCCTTGAACATGCAACCATCATGAACTTTGATTTACAATGCCGACCACTAACCATTTCCCTTTTGTTCTTAAAGCCACAAAGAGTTCTAAGTTGATCATCCGTCTCAAGCAAACCATATTCAAGTGGAATAATAACGCTCAGGGATAAGAGATTTATCCACTTGAAAGAAAGAATGGATGGTGATGGCTTGGGGAGAGGTATCTCCAATGTCCTTGTAAGTTCCACTCCCTTGTGCACTTTTTTGATTACCTCCACCTCTTGATAACTTTCTTCAACTTCTCCTTGCTTGTTAACTTCTTCCAAGTCCAGCTCATCATTAAACAAATCAAATTTGGGAGGTTGTGTAAAGTCCACTTCAACATCAACTTCACATCCATTGGAAGAATCTTCAACAAGGTCACCAATGTCACTTGGTGTGGAGTTGTCTTCAATGACTTCAATTTCATGTCCAATGGGAGGGGATTCAATTGTGGATGTTCATCAATGATTGAATTCATCTCTTGATCAACTTCTTCAAAGTCTCCAACTATGATATGCTGTGGAGGTTGTACACCCTCCTCAACATCAATTTCAAGCTTCTTGGAAGGAGGTTCTTGAGATTCCCATGGTGGTTTTGCATCTCCTAAGTCTTCAACCACTTATTCCCCTTCTTCAACAATTATAGCTTCCTCCAATTGCTCCAATACAAAATCCCACTCCTTGCTCTCCACCGGAGTTTCTAATATCTCCTTCATGCTAAACTCTTCAATTGATTCCCCACATGTGACAATGGGAGTACCTTGAGTATTAAAACATTGGGAGGCTAAAGTGCTTACTACCTTGGTCAAGGTAGCCACAAATTCTAGTGTCTCCCGTTGCATTTCTCTTTGCCCTTGAAGTAATAAAGTGAGAGAATCATCCGTTGGGGCTTGGGGTGGATAGGATGGTTCATTATTTTAGAGAAAGGGTTCATAATAGAAAGGTGGTTCTTGGGAGTAATTGGATTGGAATTGTGGTGGCTCTAAGGATTTTCTTACATAATGGTCACAAGGATGCGGTAAGGGTGATTGGTTGTATGATGGGTGAGAGTCGTGGGAAGATATTTGGTGAAAGAGGGTTGTGAGTATGGTTGTGGGCTATATTGAGGAGGGGGTTCATAGGTATATTGTGGTGGTGTTGATTGTCACGAAGAGGTCCACTATAACTATTGCCTTGGTATGCATCTTGGAATGGATCTTGCTCATAGTATATTGGAGAGGGTTGTTGCCAAGAAGGTTGATCAAATCCTTGCGGCTCCTCCCATCTTTGATTGCTCTATCTTGATGCGTATTCTCATTGGAGCTCCCATTTCCTACAACATAGTTAGAACCAAACTCATAGCCAAAATGAGAATTCATGGTGAAAATAGAAAATAAAAACAAGAACTAATAAGAAATAATGAAAATAAATTCCTAAAACTAGCAAACTAACAAAGAAGCATATACACAATATTCACATATACATAATATTCACATATATACAATAACCAATAACAAGGCACACAATTGCAATTCTCCGGCAACGGCGCCAATTTCGATGAGTGAAATTTTCGTCGGTAAAGAATTTTCACAAAAATAGTTGTGTTGCAAGTATAGTTCTAAACCAACAGTGAATCCTCAGATCAAATTTAATATGGTTGTCACTAGTTCAACCCCAATAAAATAACTGAGAGTATTAATCCCGGGTCATTCTCCCTAGGAATCACAATAAAGTATTTTGTTATTGGTCAAATTTGACGATGCCCAAAAGCATAGGTTCGGATTTTCAAACTGAACTTAGAAATTGTTTGTTGCAAGTATAGTCCAAACCCAACAATTGAACATCAATCAAATATTAAATTCAATACAAAATAACCGGGAGTTTTAAGTCCGGGGTCGTCTTCCCTAAGAGTTGCAATTAAGTGTTTATCATTGGCTATGGAAGAGCATGGGGGATTTGGGAAAGCAAGAGAAGCAAGAAATGTAAATAGCAAGAAATCAAACAAGCATGCAAGAAATTAGAGGAAAGCAATTAAACATGCAAGGAATGTAAATGGAAACTCTTGGCAAGAATTGGGGAGTTTAGGTTTTCTATCCTAGTTGTGGACCACAAACATGGCAATTGTGTGGAATCAATCCAAACTAGTCAATCCTCCTTGAGAATTAGTCAAAAGGGTGTAATTGATCTCAATCCATAAGTCCTAGTCAACTCGCTAATTAACTTAGTGAAAGACTAGCGTCAATGGAAACCAAACCAATTAACTATTCTCACACAATGTGGAATGGACATCCACAACTCAATTCCACCCAAACAACCAATTTCTCAACCAAGAGTGAAAAAATTAAACATGCAAGAAAATAAACATCAAAGCAAGTAAAGTCAAAGCAAGTAAACTTAAAGTACAAGAAACCTCTTGGCAAGCAATTGAGAACTAAGGCTACCTATCTTAGACATTGACCACAAACATATGATGATTATGAAGAGTTAATCCTATTTAGTCAACCTTATATCGAAGATAAGTCAAATAGGCATAGTTAATTTCAATCCCTAAGTCCTATGTCAACACTAGGGGTCACATAGAGTCAAGGGAAATCAAATTAACTAACTACTCTAATATATCAAACAAGAATGGACATCAATGACTCAAGGAACACCAAAGTCAATAATTTCAAGCCAAGAGTGGAGCAAAACTAAGTAAAAGCTAAGCCAAGCATTTTATCAAACACTTGGTGTGCAAGAAAATAAAATAATATTAAATTGCAATAAAATAAATTCTAAAGCTACCAAAGCAAGAAAATAGCAATAACAATTAAAGAAAGCAATAAATGACATCGAAACATAAATTTGCATTAGTTAGAATTAAAATAACAAAAGTGTGCTTAAAACATAAAAGTGACAAAATAAAGTAATAACAAGAGAAATGAAGAAGAACAAAGAGGCAATAATAATAAATGACAAGGGAAAGTAAATAGAAACAAGAATTAAAAAGGAAAATTACAAGAAAATAAACTAAGAACCCTAATTTCTAGAGAGAATGGGGAGCTTCTCTCTCTAGAAAACACTCTACATAATGCTAAACTAAACCCTAAGTGCTCCCCACTTTCATCCTTTTTCACTTTGGCCTTAAATTACTACAGAAAATGAGTTGGATTGGGTTTTGGAGGCCCAGAAATCACCCCCAGCAATTTGTATTAATGACCTCACGTGCATGCAGACGTACGTACGCACGACCTACGGTGCGTAGGCATCTTTGCGCAAAAATTCCATCGTGCATATGCACGACGATTGGTGCGTACCCATCCTTGCACGAAGTCACCGTTGTGCGTACGCACGCATCACTGTGCGTACGCACCTTTGCAGCAGCTTCCAAACTTCATTTTCTTCATGATTTCTCCCTTTTGCATGCTTTTCTCTTCACTTCTTCCATCCCATACTTGCCTTGGAAACCTGAAATTACTCAACAAATACATCAAGGCACCAAATGGGATTAAAGTAAATTAAGTTTAAATATTTTATGGCCTAAAAAGCATGTTTTCACAATTAAGCACAATTTAGGAAGAAATCTCAAAAGCATGCTATTTAGATGAATAAATGTGGGTTTATGTGATGAAATCCACTCAAATTAAATCAAAATATATCGTAAAATATGGATTCATCAGCTATTAAAGAATGTTTTGGGGTTTTTATAATAAGAGACAAAAAAATTTAAATAACAAAAGAAATAAACTAATAGCTAAGAAAGCTCTTGGCAAGGAATGAGAATTAGAAGTCCTATCCTCATTATCATCATCAATTGTGACAAGAATTATCCATTGCTCCACTTAGTTAACCTCTAGCTATGAAGAAAAGTCAAGTGGATATAATCAACTTGAGTCTATAAGTCCTAGTCAAATCATAGTGAAAGACTAGCGTTAGTGGCATTCAAGTCAACTAGCAACTTCCAATTATCAATCAACAAAAAAGTTTGATAACTCAAGAGTCTCCAATTACTCAACTCAAGCCAAGAGAAGAAATATCTAACTCATAACTAAAAGAAACATTTCATCAAACACCTAGAGTGCAATAAAAGTAAACATCATAAAATGCAAGAAATAATAAAAGCTATAACTATGAACAAGAAATCAATAATAGCAACTAAGATCAACATCAAAAGACATGGAAACATAAGATTGCATTAAATGAAAATCAAAATCAACAAGAGTCATGAACATAAAAGTGACAAAATAAAGGAAAATTGATAAGAGAAGAAAATAAACTAAAATACTAGAACAAATAAAAGTAAAGAAAAATTAAATTGAAGTAAGAATAGAAACAAGATCTAAGAAGAAATTGAAAGAAGAACCCTAAGATCTAGAGAGAGGAGAGAGCCCCTCTCTCTAAAAACCTAATCTAAAACATGATCAAAACTCCAGTATGACTCCTTGGATCATCCCCTTTCAATCCTAGGGTTCAATAGCATCAGAAATGGGTTAGATTGGGCCCAAAATGCTCCAGAAATCGCTAGCCACGAGTTGCCTTTAGTGAGTAATGCTGATCCTATGACGTGTGCGCATGAAACGACATGTACGCATCCATAAACGCCAAGCAACTATAGCAAATTTTATATCATTTTGAAGCTTCGGATGTTAGCTTTCCAACGTAACTAGAACCAATTTAATTGAACCTATGTAGCTCAAGTTATGATCGATTAAGTGCAAAGAGGTCAGGATTGACAGCTTGGCAATTCCTTCATTTCTTCATGAGTTCTCCATTTTTACATGCTTTTTCTTCATTCCCTCAATCTAATCTTTGCCTTATAAACCTGAAATCACTTAACAAACATATCAAGGCATCAAATGGAATCCAGATGAATTAAATTTAGCTATTTTAAGACCTGAAAAGCATGTTTTCACTCTTAAGTATAATTAAAGGAGAACTTACAAAATCATGGTATTTTAGTGAATAAATGTGAGAAAAGTTAATAAAATCCCTTCAATTCAACACAAGATAAACCACAAAATTGGGGTTTATTAGAATGGCACTTTCTTTGGTTTATATTGGAGAAGTTTGGTTTTGACTCCCGGTGGATCATGTGGATTCGAGAATTAGTGACAACTGTTTCTTATTCTGTCATTATAGAAGGTCAATCCTATGGTTTCTTCAAACCAAATAGATGTATTTGACAAGGAGATCCTCTATCTCCATATCTTTTTCTTTTCTGTGCAGAAGGTCTTTCCTTCTTATAGGCAGAACAAAATAAACTAATTCAGGGTCTTCAGATACATAAGCGATGTTCCAAGGTCAACCACCTCCTCTTTGCTAATGATTCCATCTTATTCTATAAGGCTAATCCTGAAGCATGTTCAAGCATCTTGCATTTATTGAATTCTTATAAAAGCATCAGTGGCCAGAGGGTAAATCTTAATAAATCTGCTGTATTCTTTAGCCACAACATTCCCTCCACTACTCGTACACTATTGGCTAACTCTATGAATATTAATCATATTGGGGCCCAGGATAGATACCTTGGTTTGCCTTCTACAGTCTCTAAATCGAAAAAGACTTCTTTTAGTATGATCAAAGAGAAGGTTCGGAAAAGAATCCAAGGGTGGAAGTGCAATCTTCTATTGTCGGGTGGTAGATAGGTATTGCTTAAAGTAGTGGGAGAAGCTATTCCTATTTATACATTGTCTTGTTTCAAGTTTCCTGATGGTTTAATTTTGGAAATTCACTCTCTACTTTCTCACTTCTGGTGGGGACAAAAAGGTTCTGAAAGGCGGATGGCTTGGATTAGCTGGGACACTATGACTCGCCCACGAAGAGAAGGGGGCCTTGGATTTAAAGATCTCAGAATCTAAAATCTGGCGCTTTTAAGCAAACAGTTTTGGCGACTCGTAACACAACCTACTTTCCTATTATCTAAAATCCTAAGAGGTAAATACTTTAGCAATGGTAATGCTCTAACTGTAGAAATTGGAGTCTTACCTTCTTGGGGATGGAGGAGCATACTGGAAGGCCGAAAGATTGTTGAAAAAGGTCTTAACTGGACTGTGGATACTAGAGAGAATATCCAAACCCTTGAGGATTCTTGGCTGCCTCCTCCATATCCTTTAATGATTTCTGACATGCCAAATAAACATGCTATTTCTGAGTTGGTTCAAAGAGTTAAAGACCTAATTATTAAAAATAGGAATTGGAATCAGAATCTCATTTAAGAATTATTTTCCCAGGACGTTGTAGACAGGATTTTGTCACTTAAAATTCAGCAAAGTATGGACAAATTGCAATAGAATTTGAACAAATTCAAGCAATATGATACAGTTTCAAGTTACAGAAATGGCTATTTATTTCACCATTCACCTCTGGAGCTTTGTCCTAATTATATGCAGCAGAAAAAGCCGTGGATTGATCTATGAAAGTTGAACTTGCCTCACAAAATTAAGCTATTTATCTAGAAAGCTCTCCATGGTCAGTTTTTGGTGCTTGCTTAGATTCACCACTGCATCCTATCTTTATCGCCAATATGCCCCTGCTGTCATGAAACAACATAAACAATCACTCATTGTTTGATCGATTGTTCTACAATCAAAGAAGTATGGTCTTAGAGCTATCTTTGTCACTGTCTTTCCTCTCAAAGCCCTAACGACTTTTGTACATGGTGGACTACATCAACAGAGATGCTTAACCTGTTAAAGAATGCTAATCCTCAATTGCTTGCCATCATTTGCTGGAACTGCTGTAAAGCTCACACCCAGTTAATTTTTGAAGGTTCTACTTCAATGTCGTATGCCATTCTAACAAGCTCTGCCAAATTGCTCCATGAAATCCAAAGAACTCCCAATTCAGATCGTCATCTCCATGAGGCAACTTCTTAGTTTCATTCAATTTAATTTATTATTCTTTTTTCTTTAAAATTTTTCTTCGTTTTTTGACCATACACCATTGGATGAATATCTTTAGTGTATTGTTTTAGAAAATCTCCACCTTTTATTATGCTATCTTATTTTTTAACATCTTTGTATTTCATTTTTCAATAATTAATGAAATACTAGTGTATGTTCCAATTAATTTGGATTAGTTGAGTGGTCATTTCGCTCGTCTACCTAAGTAAGTATTAGAGTTTCGAATCCCGCCTTGTGTATATAACAACTCATTGGCTAGCCGCAGACCCTTAATAAATGGAGCTTTAATCCGTGGATGATTAATTCTCGACTATGATGACTCCCTAAATTATTCGATCTATGATGCACAGACACGTAATACGACACGAGATACGCCGACACGCAAATTTTAAAATTTTATAAGACACAAGGATACGCATATATATAAAATATAAAGTATCTTTTGGATAAATCGTAATGATATTTTGATATTTTATTGATATTAAAATATAAATTAATTTTTAATTATTTTTAATATCTTATTTTAATTATATCAACTATTTAAAATATTTTTTTGTGTTAATAAATAATAATATATACTATATCTATATTTATTTTAAGAATATATGTTAAGAATAAGATTGGATCGGACACGCTAACACGTGATGGTATTTAGGTGTGTCCAGGCGTGTCCGGAAAAGAATTTTTTATTTTTTTATTAAGACACGGTTGGACACAACAGACACGTGTGTCGGACGAGTGTCGGCGAGTGTCATGTCCGAAATGTGTCCGGCACGCGGACACAGCAACTCAACGAAGTCTCCGTGGTTTATATGTTCTCGACCCGCCGAGTTAGAAAATACAATGAAAAAAAATAATATTTGTTTTGAAAGTAGAACAATTCACATTGATGATAGCAATACTTATGAAGATTTGCCTTTGTTAAAATTTAACTGTGACAGTTTTATTTATTGATATCATATTCATTCAGGAAGTCAAACAATATGATCAACATTGTTACCAATTAAAATTTTATATTTTATGGCATGATTTTCAAACTTCTAAACTTATAAACTTATGTCATTACAAAAGCTATTAGATTGATTAATATTTCTTGGTAATATTATCAAAACACCGTTGTTGAATATTAGTTTGTGTAAAAAGAAACTATAATAACTTTTGTTATTCAATATATAATTTATTCTATTAAAAAATAAATTATTATTCATAGATTGATAAATATATTTTTCTCCATTTTTATATCATTTTATTTGGCAATAATTGCCATTAAAGAAAAAACAAATGACTACAATATCTTATAATATGATGTACAAAATAATTTTTTATTTCAAAATTAATTCCGGTTAGTGAAAAAATTCAAAATATTTTTCTTACACATATTTAAATTTAAATTTAAATTCAGAATTGATTAACAACTCATATTTTTTAAAATTTTAATAACAAAAACAAAATTAGTTAGGTTAATTAATTTAATTAATAACCTTTATTAGTGTTTTTCTATAAAAAAAATCATGTTTATATTATTTATATATTTTTCTAATACTAAAAAATATGTAGGTCTTTGTACTATTGTATTTATTGTCTTAGATGATGGCTTAAATTATTTATTTCATATGTTAAATAATATAAATTATATTTTATATATTAAATTTATCAATTTATCCATATTAAGAGAAAAGAATTATGCAATAGATCGTATGTTATAAAGATTAGTTGATTTATATATAAATTATCTTTAGAAAAATAAAGAAATAATTTATCACATATAATAATCTTTGATATATGTAGTATCTTGTATATATTAGAGTGATTATTATTATTTACTTTTTCATTAAGATAGCAAATAATATTTAAAATTAAAAAAGAAAAAAAATAATTATAATTTGTTTAGTTTGATTATAAAATCTATTGTAAGTATACCTAACTTTTATATATACTAAATATAATCATATTAATAGTATAATATTTATTATAGCAATGACTCATGAGTAAGATCAACCTAGGCCTATTGTTAGGATCTTAAATTCGAATTAGGTTCATTGTCATAAAATCAAATGCAGATAAAGTTCACGTGTCCTATCTCAAATCGGTTCAAATTGAATTTTCGTTGTTAGTTAGATACAGTAATAGATACTCGTGTGGGTACGGCGGACCCCTTTTTCCATCCTTCACTCCTGTTTAAAAAAAAAAAAAAGATCCCCTATTCACGTGAATTTAACGGTTCTTAATGAAAAGGGTATCTATGTCCCCATTTCAGTCTATTTCACGTGGACAGGTCTTTACCGGTAAAAATTTCACAAATCTCTATTTAGTTCCAAATTGCAAGTAATCCGGCAAATATCCATTTGGCTGGTCTTTTTTCATCATTCTAATTGCTAGCATTTGTTGGTTCGTGATGTAAAACTACTCTAGCTACTTAGTAAATTTTTAGATAACCAAAGTTCAAGCTATATCATTCTCATAAAGTCATATTTATCCTTGTTATAACAATATTAATCGAAAATAAGTGGTTAAACACTAAATGAGTCGCATTTTTCATATATATATATAACAATGGCTAATATCACATATTATAACTTGTGAAATATTATAAAATATTGATAAGTTTGGACAACTCTAAAAAAAATAAAAATATTAAAAAATTACTGGTTGATTCATAAGATTTTGTTTTTAGAAACTTATCTATAGTCTATGATTAATAATGAAATTACATGTATGTTATTTATCTTATATGTATTTTATTTTACTTGATAGAAACTTATATTTTTTTTCCTATCAACAATCTTAGTGGCTATAGAAAAAATTTTACCATTAAATAAAACTATAGAGAAATTAAAAACAATTTTTTTTGATATTTTTTGATAATTCATTTAATTTTTAATTAAAATTAAAATTAAATTATATATTCAATTTATATTTGTTTGTTTATTATGTTAGTGACTATAGAAAAAATTTCACCATTAAATAAAACTATAGAGAAATTAAAAACAAAATTTGTCGATATTTTTTGATAATTTATTTAATTTTTAATTAAAATTAAAATTAAAATTAAATTATATATTCAATTTATATTTGTTTGTTTATTATAATAATTATTTGTAATAGATAATATATTTAAATATTTTTGAAAGAAACGGTTCAATTTTACACAATTAAAAGATAACTATGAAATTGAATTTAAGACGAAGTGAAATATAATAAACAAATTGGGAGTAAAAGTTAAATAAACAATTAAAAATAAGATAAAAAAACAACTAAAAGAAATAGAAATAGAAAGAAAAGACTATGCATGTAGTCGATAAAAAATACACTGCAAAAAAAGTTTAGTATAAATCAATGAATATAAAATATGAAAGACAAAAATCAAGATATGTCTTTATTAAAAAATAAAAAAATATTACGAAGAACTTATTAATAAAGTTCTAAAAAACTATCACAAAAAATTTGAAATATTAATAAACAAAATAGTAACATTCTTAAAAATTATTAATCAAAATACATAAAAAATATATAAAACAAAATCATATAAAATTTTGGCAAAATAAAGAAATTACAAAGATTATAAGGGAAAAAAAAAAAAAGAAAGAAAAAAATATAAAGTACATTCTAATTATATAATAA
>NC_029772.3:55751798-55773762 GCF_000817695.3 Arachis duranensis | reverse complement strand
AATACATAGTATAAACTCATTACCTTCTCAATAATTAATACTCGTTTTATTTTTTATATATATATATAAAATAAGATAATAAATTAAATTAAATGAATTCATTTGTTTCATTGCCTTATATATTATTTATTAAATCACTTCATATTTATGTGGTTTAATAAATCAAATAAAATTTTAAATAATTTAATATCTATTTTAGTTAAATTAAATATTTGATTAGTTATGATTGATGTAATTTGATGAAATATTATTTATTCTAATAAAATTAAATTAAATATAATTATTTAGTTATAATTAATATTTATTTTATAAGGATATATTTTAAAAATATTTATTTTTAAATAATTTTTATAAAATATTTTTTTATAATATTTTTAGTCTATGCTTTAAGGACACAATTAGAAAAGTCTATTAAAAATACTTAATTAGTTTATACAAATAATTAGTATACTTGATTTGTTTCAATAAATTTAAAAAAATAAATGTAAAAAAAAGAGATAAAAAAATGAACGAATAAAAATATATAGCTATCAAAAGACAATAAAAAAGTCTTTTTTATTTTTTGTATTTATTAATTATTAATTTATTATAATTAATTTTACACCATTTATTATGTGTTATTCATCTTACAAATTAACACAATCAATTAATTTAATTTTAGATAATTAATTATAATTGATATAACTTATTTCACTATACTTTCTAAAAAAAATTTAAAAGACACGTTTTAATTTTATATTAAAGTAAAATAAAATAAAATACATAAATTGAATAAATATAAATCTAAAAATTATAAAATTTTATTAACAATTCAAATAAATTAGTACCATAAAACTAAATTCAATATCTATTTAAAATAATTATCGATTTTCTATTCTTCTAATTATTAATAATTTAAATAAAATAATACCCTATAAGTTATTTTTTTATTTATTTTAAGTGATTATTAACATTTTATTTTTCTAATTATTTTTTTCTTATCTATCTTTCATGCTTTCGATCAAATATATTAATAAACAAATAAATTAAATTAACTACCTCAATTATATTAGCTAGAAATAAAAGAGAACGAATGAATAAAAAACACATTATGATTTCGTATAAATAGATGACATTAAAAAAAAAACTAATTAAATTAATTCATGTATTTTATTATTATTTTTATTATTTACTAAAATAAATTACAACTATTGTTAACCAAGGAAAAATCAAATCAAATAAAATAATTAATATAATTAATTAAATTAATTAATTGATATAATTAATTATAATTAATTAATTTATATAAATTATAATAAATTATGAGATTTGAATATCTAATCAAATTAATTAATTGATATCATTAATTAGTTATAATTGATTTACTTTATAAAATTAAAAAAATAAATTGAGAAATATTCTAAAAAATATGTCACTTCAACTCTATTATTAAATGTAGAAATCTGATTTTTATATAATAAAATAGAGAGATAGATTGATAGATAACCTATTATCTTAAAAAAAAAAAAACCACCTAATTTTATCCTATGGTACATTTATTAAACTTGTTTGTATCGAAATGCTAGCAGCACCGCTATACGACTCTCGGAGCTAAGTAGCTGACTACACAAAGTCGCGTGCACTCTCACTCTCGCAGTCGCAAAACCTTTCGAAGCAAAATCCCTGCCACGATGGCGAAGCAACAACACAAGAACGATGTCGCTTCCGATCTTGTTGCCTTCCTCAATGCTTCTCCAACTGCTTTTCACGCCGTCGGTAATAACAATTACCCAGATAAAAGAAAACTGTTTTCTTGATTCAGTTGTATTCACTCGATACATTCTGATATTACTTTAATTTAATCTAACTCTTTGTTTCAGAGGAGGCGAAGAACCGTTTGCGAAGCGCAGGTTTTGACCAGCTTTCGGAAAAGGAAGTTTGGAATTTGAAAGCTGGAAAAAAGTACTTCTTCACCAGGAATCACTCTACCATCGTCGCTTTTGCCATTGGTCAGAGGTGCTTCTACTTTCTTATCCCCAGGCGCTTCTATTTTCAGCATTTGTTTCAAATTTTGTGCTTAGTTCTGTGTTCTCGAATTTTGTCGTTAGGTATGTTGCTGGAAATGGTTTCCACATTGTGGGTGCTCATACTGATAGCCCTTGTCTCAAACTCAAGCCCGTCACCAAGGTATCTAGTTTTCATTGATTTGATTTGATTTGATTTGATTTATTTAGAAGTAAATATCAGTCATATTAGTCCTGTGAAGCACAAATACTAATTCGAATATTGAATGAATATGATGCTAGGCAATTTCATAAAAAGATTAATCACAGATTTAATAAGTTAGCCGTATTTGATGCATATACACATACTTGAGTAAAAATGAAGTATTTGTGCATCAGAGTATAAGTCTCATTTATGCACAAAATTTAATATATAGATCAAACATGAATTTGGGGGCTTAATTAACTTTTGGACATAAACATGACATGGGTTTTCTTTTGGGGTAGGTGACTAAAGGTGGATATTTGGAGGTTGGGGTTCAGACTTATGGTGGTGGCTTGTGGCATACATGGTTTGATAGGGACTTGACCATTGCTGGGAGGGTAATCATTCGAGAAAGAAAAGAGGGTTCTGCCTCTTCTTATGCGCATCGGCTTGTTAGAATTGAGGAACCAATAATGAGGATCCCTACTTTGGCTATTCACTTGGACAGGTCTTCTTCGAAAATACGCATCATTCTTGTTTGTATTTTTGCCTTTTTTTTTGTTTGCTTTGATTATCACATTCTTCCGTTGTTTGTTGACTCTTTAGAAACACGCTGCTTGTTTGATCAGGAATGTTAATAGTGATGGATTCAAACCTAATGCTCAATCTCATCTTCTTCCTGTCTTGGCTACATCGGTGAAGGTAATACTGGATTTAAACAAAGTTCATGCTTCTGCCACAGGATATGTAATACACTAATACTCATACCTTTGCTATGTTTATGATTTTGCTAAGGACGAAAGAAAATGATTAGATTGAGATGCCCAGGTATAATGCATCAAGTTAAAGATTGAATTATATTTTGAAATAATTACTTTACCCGAGTTGCAATCTATTTGACTGCGTGTAGCTAGAGTCTTAGCGAGTTCAATTAATGGTTAAAGATGCATATCTTGTTTAATAAGAATCATTCTTGATGAGGTGGCAAAATGATTTATATAGAATTATTAGCGTTTAGTTGCACCTTACTGAAAGCCATCTTTGTGTTATGGTGCATTGTGTTTTTTAGCACTAATACTTGTATCTAGTTAACTAAAGAATAAGTTTCCACCAGCATTGCTTATTAAGATGCAAAGTGTTTCTTACTTTCTTATTAGTTATTTGATTTAGCTTTTATACATTTAATGGGGTTGAGTTTTGTCTTGCAGGCAGAACTGAATAAAGCTGTCCCTGAAAATGATTCAGCTGAAAGTGGAAAGAAAGCAAATGATAAAACTGACACTACCAATACTAAACACCATTCTCTTCTACTGCAGGTTAGCAGGTTTTGAAATTCATAGTGCCTTCTTTTTGATAGGTGTTTCAGTTACATTTCCTTTTGACATCTATTTCACACTACTTGCAGATTTCAACTTGGTTCTAACTCTTGGTAATTATCTTGTTTTTCTTTTCCCCAGTTGCTTGCAAACAAGCTTGGGTGTGAACCAGAAGACATTTGTGATTTTGAATTGCAAGCTTGTGATACCCAACCAAGTGTAATTGCTGGAGCTGCACAGGAATTCATATTTTCAGGACGGCTTGATAACCTCTGCATGTCATTTTGCTCCTTGAAGGTTTAAGTTTTACATAAATTGTTTTCTCAAGTTTCAGGTTCACGTGTATAGATATGAATTTTGAATTATAAATTCTTTTTGAACTATGCCTTTCCGTTTGATACCTACCATCCCAAAAATATTTACCTTATAGTGTGAAGACAAAGCAGAAAAAAACATCACTACCCAATCATTTCACAACATCATTGTAATCTATGTTTGAGTGAAGAGCTGCTGCACTACAGCCAATGAACTGCTTAAACTTGAATTTGGTGCCCTTCATAAATAAGTGTTAACTAAGCGATCAATAGTTCAAGTACAGTAATTTTTTTCTTCTCTACTTACTCAATTTTGTATTGATAGAGGATATAGGGATGAGGCATATACCATAGATAATGAAAATTTTCAGAATTCCGTTTAGTGTTCTTCCATGAGGGCAGAAGATGGTTTGTTTCCTGATATTGTATTATTCTGTTTGTAGTTATTGCATCCATGGTTTGAGTTCAATTTAGTTAGATCATGATTCTCTGCATCTTCGCTGCCAAATTAAGAGGCTTGGTGTATGTATCATTGGAATCCATGTAGTTAGACCCACTTTAACTGAACAAGTCTTGGTTATTGTTATTGTTAGGTTTAATTACTCTGCCGGTCCCTATAATTTTACCAAATTTTCAACTAGATTCCTATACTTTTTTTTCTTTTTAATGGAATCTCTATACCATATCAAAATTTGTAATTGAGTCCCTACCATCACAAAAAGTTAAAGTTAACGGAATATTCCGTTAAATAAAACGTATATACTACACATAAAATAAATAAACCTAAAAGATAACATCTTTTATTTTTTAAATTACAAAAGTGCCCTTAACATAAAATAAAAAAACCTCTACTCTCCTCCCTCTCCCTCTTCCACGCCATTCACCTCTTCCATCGAATCCACCACTTCGAGCTCCATTGAGGGGGAAAATGAACCAATTAGTGTACCCTAGGAAATCTGGTGTTCTATCTAATTCATTCCGCATGAAGAATTCACTGGATCTAAGACTAGTGAGAGGAAAAATCGTGGTTTGGATCGGGGATGTAGCCCTAGGGTTGCCAATTTTGGTGAAGAAAGCTGGGTCTCGTCGGCGATGTTCACCTCATCCCGACATGCGCCGTGGGCGCAGATGAAGGCGACATGATCAAATCCTACATCTCATCTACCGCAAACCCTACTGCAACTCTCGAATTCAAAGGAACGATCTTCGGAATCAAATCAGCACTGCTTGTGGCATCGTTCTCTGCAAGAGGACCTAACGGCTTGAACCTTGAGATTCTCAAACCAGATTTGATTGCTCCTGATGTCAACATCCTCTCGGCTTGGACCGATGTTGTTGGACCTACAGGTCTCGATTCAGATTCCAGGAGAACCGAATTCAACACTTCATCTTGCTTCTGCTTCTGTTTCATTTTGCTTCTGTTTCATTCTGCTTCTACTTGGTTTTACTTCTGCTCACTGATTATGTTAAAAAAAAAAATTGATTGTGTTAAAAAATTCTGATTATGAGTTATGATTATGTATTTTGCTTGTAATTAACTGATTATGTTATGATAAAAATTTTGCTTCCGATCATGTTAAAAATTGATTATGCCAAATTCTGTTTTGAATTTGGAAAATTTCCCAGTCTGATGGAAAATTTTGTATTCAACTGAACATCCATTGACATATATTCCCTTTTTTGGAAAAGGAGTGGGTGGAGACAGATTTTTAACGACACCAAATTCATATGTATGACTAACAAAGGATACTTGTGAGAGAAGGAAATGTTGACTTTAGCTTTTGGATCTTAAGATTATGTAGCTGTCTGCTTTGTAATTCGAATGTAATCATAAAAAGTGTGCAATGGTTTTGTTTATTTGCTAGATTGATTTTTTTTTCTTTTAAATATAAATGGTTGATTATCTTATTTTAACTGACAGGCATTGATAGATGCTACATCCTCTGAAACCAGTCTCGAAGAAGAGACTGGTGTTAGAATGGTAGCTTTGTTTGATCATGAAGAATGTGGGTCTAATTCTGCCCAAGGAGCTGGCTCTCCAGTCATGCTAGATGCGGTATCCCGGGTTACAAATTCCTTTAGGTCAGAGACCCAGGTAATATGCAACTATCTTATTTGTTCATTTTCATACTTAAAGGACTACAGGGATGATTCTTATTACCTTTTCTGTGAACATCCTATCATTCTATATTGTATGTAGGAGATGTTTAACAGGAAATGGAGCTGTGACTATTTCAACTTTCCTAATGGATTATTGTATCAATCTATAAGTTGTTCTTTGCATCATGTATAAGAGGACTGTTCATGATATTTTATTATGGAATGACACCTGATCGGGCTTTTTGTATTGACTTGTGTCATTATGCTGATTTTCTCAGATGCTTGAGAAAGCCGTTCAGAGAAGCTTCCTTGTTTCTGCTGATATGGCGCATGCACTACACCCCAATTACATGGTATGTCTTTTCTGGTGCATGTGAAAAGTTGGGGTAAGCTTTTATGATTATGATCTATAATACATATTCAGATTAATTCCGTTGCTCTTGTTAGGACAAACATGAAGAGAACCATCAGCCTAAATTGCATGGAGGGCTTGTCATTAAACACAATGCAAATCAAAGATATGCCACTAATGCAGTCACATCCTTCATATTCAGGGAGATAGCATCAGTGCATAAGCTTCCTGTACAGGTCTGTTAAGTGAAATGTTTTAGTATCTTTTCATTTCTTTTTTCTTTTCCTTCTCTTCTCTCAGAATGGAACAGGCATTGTTACCCTATTGAGAGCTGAATCATCATAAATAACACTGAAGGATAGTAGTTGTTTATCAGTGGAAATAAATTATAACATGTTGATGCAGGACTTTGTGGTTCGCAATGACACGGCTTGCGGTTCAACCATTGGCCCCATTCTTGCAAGCGGCGTGGGCATTCGTACTGTTGATGTAGGTGCACCACAGTTGTCAATGCATAGCATACGAGAAATGTGTGCTGTAGATGATGTCAAGCATTCCTATGAGCATTTCAAGGCCTTTTTCGAAGAATTCTCTCAACTCGATGCAAAGATTGTCGTGGACATATAGGTATCTTTCATTGAAGAATTGATCATCAATCTTGTGCTTTAGGTGATGTTGTTAATGGACTGATCACTTGCAATTTGGATATTAATATAAGACTCATACTGTTCTATAGATGAAAAATCCTAAATAACACCAGAGTAATAGATTCAATGAATTCAATATAAAAAGCTGCCTCAAACGTTCATGCATCTTTTGTACCTTAACTGAATGGCCACATTCTTTTTTAGTCAAGTAACAATGGCGATGCAAATGATAGATGAAGCTAAGTTGAGTTTGAACTCCCTATAAGTGTGTTTGGAATACAATAAAATGAGACAAATCCTTTTTTAAAATTTAAATATAAGAGAAATGCTTTGATTTCAAAATCTCATGGAATTCAGTTGTGTTCTTTGAAATTTTGCCATTTTAAAGGGTTTAGATGAAAATTTTTTATTTGAAAATTTTATGTTGAAAAGACTTTTTTGTGTTCTCTTGCAAACCTAAATGTATACACATTTGTATCTCTCCCTCTCTAACTTTTATTTTTTAACATGACAGCTCAACACAATAAAATGGAGCGACATAGATAAACCGAACAAAAATAGAAAATAAAGAGAACACAAAAATTTCATTGTCATCTTTGGTATTGCCATTAATAACAAAAGGGATTTACTTTTTTTCACTCTTTGTAGTCTGAAATGAAAAGGATTCATTCTATTTCACTCCTTGTAGTTTTGAAATGAGTTCCTAACAGTTTTCTTAGCACCTGCTTTCTTGTTCTAAAAAATTCTTCTTTTCCTTTCCATCTGAACATTCTAAATAATTGCAAAAAATATACCAATTACTTTTTGTCCATCTCCTTCCTATTCTGTACATCTATCCAACTCTCAAAGTGTTCCTTCAATGTGTTTAAGAAGGACCATAGTCTGCGAAAATCAGATAACCATGTGCACCAAACCTTTCAAGTAAACTTGCAACCAAGAAACAAGTGGTGAATATATTTCACCTCTTTTTTACATAAAACACAAACATTATTCTGGTGAGTAACGCTGCCTAATCTATTCAATCTTTTTTTTTATATTCACTCTGCCTATCAATACAAATCAAGCAAACAATTCCACTCTTGGTGGAACTAAGTCTTTTTAAATAGTTTTAATAAAACTATAATTTGTTACTGTTCCGAGGGTTACCTGAAACTGTAGGTCGATCTCGGACGAGATCTTCTGTACTGGTCGGAGCTGTTGCGTCCGACTTGTAGGACCTGGTGGAGGTGCTGATTCTTTGTCACCGGAGGGTGGTGGTACCTGCAAGGGACTCCGATGCTTAAGTTAGCAATGATATTAAGCAGATTTTAAGTAGAATCAGAGTATGAGTTATACTTGTGACCTAGTTGTTATTAGGGGGCTTAGACATTAATCTATATCCCAATTTATCGGTGATAAGGTTGTTCGTATGGCCTAATCATTGCAAGTGTGGGGGAAGACCAAACTTTTTGTAGCATATATAGTTAAATTATTTGACTTATTTTTTAAAATAAAGATGGTTCTATTGACAAATATTATTTTGAACAATTTTATTGAAGTTAAAAATTAAAAAAAATATAGTGAAAAAATTATATTATAATTTAACTATTTTTTATTTGTATTTAATTTTTTAATTATTATTTTTTAGTTAATTTTAATGAATTTTATTTTTCAAAAAAAAAATAGTCAAGCGGGCTATAAAGTGGCGCGGACTAGTATTTTGAACCCATTTTAGTTGGCGGGGCGGACCGGTCCGCCCCATTTATAGGGTGGGCTTAGGCAGGGCGGGCCGGGTTGGGGCGGGCCAGCCCGCTTTGCCACCCCTATACATGGGTGCTCCAGTGTATTTATAATGGTGTAAAGTGACCTTTTCAGATAAGATAAGTTAGTTATCTTATCTTATTTTTATCTTATCTTTCGTGGGAACCGCCGTTATCTCTATGAGCTTGGGTTGTCTTTGGATTTGGGTCGTGTTCCTCTATTTGGGCCCTTTATTGAGCTTTCTTGGCGGTTTGGCCGAGCTCTTTGAGAAGAGGTCGGGTAGTTTGACCTGAAGAGGTCGGTCGTCTCGTTGCTAATCATTTCGGGTCACATAGCTCGATCCAGGGTATGAACAGTGTCCCTACTCGAGCTCGATCTTTTTTGAGGTCGAGTCTTAGTTTTAGGACTTCGATCCTTCTCTGGTGAAGCCGAACTCGAGCAATTTGTCGACTTCTTCTTTGTAGAGTTCTCCTTTGAATGCGGAACGTTTTCTTTTGAATTTTATTCTTTTGAAAATGCGCGTCCCCTTGCTTTGGGAATGTGCGAAGGTTTAATAACCTCATTAATTCTTTTTTAATGTTCCGTTTCTTTGTTTTTTTTGAACTTTTTCGCAAAAAACGGTTTCTCTTCTCTGTTTCGTAACTTCTCTTTTTCTTTTTCACTTTTTGTTTTCGCCTGAATATTTGTATTTTTTCGCGTTTCTCCCTGCGACGTTGTTTGGTGATCGTTGGTGCTTTCTTTGCTCTGAAAGGCGATTCTGGTTTCTATTTCTCAGTTTCCTTCGAAGCTTCTTTTTTTCAGGTTGGTTCTTCTTTCTGCTTCTTTAATTCTTCTGCTTTGCCTTCGGTCCTTTGGTAAGGTTTTAGTTTTGCTTGAATGCATGTTTGGGAAGCTTGAACCTTTTTGTGTTGTCGTGCTAACTTGTTGCTGTGCTGCATGTTTTTCTGACTTTTATGAACCTGTTTTCTTTACCAGAAAGGTTTGCTCCTTTTGATGACTTTCGCTGTGTTTGATAATTTTGCTGATGAACCTTTATAGAAAGTAACGATTTTTTCTGATGGCTCGTTTTGATTTTCTTCTTAATACTTT
Source organism: Arachis duranensis (assembly GCF_000817695.3). Lineage (NCBI taxonomy): Eukaryota > Viridiplantae > Streptophyta > Magnoliopsida > Fabales > Fabaceae > Arachis > Arachis duranensis. Next base: position 55,764,017 of record NC_029772.3, on the reverse strand, counting down.
CGTTGTTTGGTAGTTCCGTTTGTTGATAAGCTGAGACTGTGAGTTGGGGAGGTAGTTGTTTTGATGACTTTTGATTTGTAGCTTCGTGGCTTTCTTCTCAGAGTGTTGCTTTTGTTGAGAAGGAGATTATCTTCCTGTTAGGATGTGTAGAGATGTAGACTTGTAGGTTTTCTTGAGTCCTTATTCCATAACATGCCTCCAAAGGATGCCCTTGGATCTTTAGTGTAGGTCCTGGGGTTTCCTTTTGTTGCTTGTATTGCTCTGTGTCATATTTGTCCGAGATGTTTTTTAGTAATCCATTTTCTTTCTTGTTTGTAGGACTAGTTGGCCATGTCTTCTCGCAAAAATATTGTAGAGACGTCAAAGTCCGAGATGTTCTCCTACTGGCGCTCCTCCTCCAAAAAAGCAAAAAACAGCTGAGCCCTTTAACCTTGATGCCCCTGACTTTGACGCTATCGAGTTTGTGGACCAGCAAATTGGTCCTTATGGTACCATGCTTACTGACGATGTTTCTCTTCTTCGCCATTTGAATTTTATTACTCGGAGCAGCGTCAAGATGGCACACATAGGTGCGGCTTTATATCGAACTGCCCAAGATCTTCCCATTCATGCTACAAAAGCCTTTATGGAAGAGGCTAAGTTGGAGTTCAACCGGATGAAGGGTTTACAGGAGGAGCTCAAAATGAAAGTGACCAAGCTGGAGAAGGAGTTGGAGGGCGAGAAGGCTAGTTCTATTGCCTTGGCGGCTTCTGTGAGGTTGGCTGAAGACACGGCATTGAAGCACAAGGAGAGCTATGTCACAACCTATAAGGAGATGATGCGTCTCAGGGATTATTTAGAGTATGCTCGAGCTGATTATGTCGAGCTCCAGGGTCACCTTGTAGGTAGTGTAAATGCTGCTTATGAGAACCTGAAGGAGCAGGTTCGGGTTCTTGCGCCCGAGCTCGATCTTACTCTCTTTAGCTTGGACAACATCGTAAAAGACGGAAAAATTGTTCCTGATGATGCTGCTGATGATGATGTCGACCCTCCTTCAGTGCCTGCCACCAAGTCCTCTATTGCGCTGACCCCTTTAACTCCTTCAGCTGAGGTTGGTCATCCTGAGTCAAAACCTGATTGTCAAATCTTGAACCGGGATGACAGGACAGTGGATGCGGTGCCTCTTCAAACTCGTCCTCCTTCGCCCCGTGTTGATGTTGCTGAGAAGTCTTTGGATCCTTAATGATTATTTTGGATGTTTATGTAGATAGTCCGGCTTGTGGGCTTTTGAACTTTTTATATTTTGTACATGGTGGTTCTGACTTTCTGCTACTGTCTTAGTTGCTTGTTTAGCAACTTTTTGAAAAACAAAGTAGTTTTCAAGCTCTTGGGGCTGATTTTGGTGGCCTCTTGAGTTTGTTATTATTATAACTTGTGCTTTTTATGACACATTTGTTTGCATCTGTTTGTTACTTTTTTAGGCTTTTTTTGGGAGTGTAGGAGCCTTATTGTCCGACCTCTTTGGATTGCCTTTGTATTTTCATACTTGTGGCTTGATTCTTTTTGAGGTTGTGGATGTTTGGACCCAACTTGTATGTCGATTCCTTACTTTGGTCTGAAGTTATTTCTAGTAATCCTCTTTCTTGGACCTTTGCCCGGTCTCTTTCAGGGATTACTTTTTATAACTTGTTTGTGGGAGGCCAACTTCATCATGTCGGTCCTTTATAAGTTATTTCTAGTAATCCTCTGTCTTGGACCTTTGTCAGGTCTCTTTCAGGAATTACTTTTTATAATTTGTTTGTGGGAGGCCAACTTCATCATATCGGTCCTTTATAAGTTATTTCTAGTAATCCTCTTTCTTGGACCTTTGTCAGGTCTCTTTCAAGGATTACTTTTTATAACTTGTTTGTGGGAGGCCGACTTCATCATGTCGGTCCCTTATAAGTTTTTTCTAGTGATCCTCTTTCTTGGACTTTTGTCAGGTCTTTTTCAAGGATTACTTTTTTATAACTTGTTTATAGGAGGCCGACTTCATCATGTTGGTCCATTATAAGTTATTTCTAGTAATCCTCTTTCTTGGACCTTTGTCAGGTCTCTTTCAGGGATTACTATTTTATAACTTGTTTGTGGGAGGCCGACTTCATCATGTCGGTCCCTTATAAGTTATTTCTAGTAATCCTCTTTTTTAGGGCTGGCCAGACCTCTTTCCAGGGATTGACTTTTTATAACTTTGGTTATTGTGGTCGACTGGTCCGACTTCTCTATGTCGGCTGGTCTTTTAAGTTATTTTTAGCAATCCATTTTATTAAGACCTCGTCAGGTCCTTTCTATGGATTACTTTCGATAACTTCTTGCATTATTCTATTTTGTCGCTTTTTCATCTTTGCCGATTTTGTCGAAGTCAGGTTTGACCCTTGTTTGGTTGACCTTTTGATGAATTTGGTTTTCATCTTTTTTGATCTTTATTGTGGTCGGACAGTGAATTTGATCTTCACCTTCTACCGATCTTGTAGCTTTATAATCGGGCGATGAATTTTTTAGCGTTTCAGACTAATGCGTCTTGAGAATTTGTAGAAAATCTAAAACTTTATTAAGAAGAAAATGCATATATATACATGTAGGAGTTTTATCTCTCTAGGTCGAGCAATTTTGTAGATCTTGGCTTGGCACCTCATTAAAAAACCTTTTCAGGAAAAAGAGTGTACCTTATCCTAAGATCCCTATTACCTCTAACTGTAGTATCTTCTTAGGTTGCAGGCGTGCCATGACTTGGGAAGCTCTCGCCCTTCGAGTTCGGACAGTCTATAGTAGCCATTTCCATGTACTTCTATGGCTCGGTAGGGTCCTTTCCAGTTTGCTGCCAGCTTTTCTTCTCGAGGTCGAGTTGTTCCGATACATTTCAGATTAGGATGAGGTCGTTCTCGGCAAAACCTCGCGGTACTACCTTTTGATTGTATCTTGAAGCCATTCGACGTTTTAATGCCTCTTCCCCGATCCAAGCTTTTTCACGAATTTCTGGGAGTAGGTCGAGTTCTTCCCTTTGAAGTTGGGAATTGGCCTCTTCACTATAATGGATCACTCTGGGTGACGCTTCTTCGACCTCTACCGGGATCATTGCCTCCATCCCGTAAGCTAATCCGAAAGGGGATTCCTTTGTGGTGGAATGTGGCGTTGTTCGATATGTCCATAGGACTTGTGGGAGCTCTTCGGCCTAGGCTTCCTTTGCATCATGTAATTTTCATTTTAGCCCGGCCAATATGACTTTGTTGGCAGCTTCTGCTTGTCCATTGGCCTAGGGTGTTCTACGGATGTAAATTGGTGTTTTATGTTCAAATCGGCCACCAATTTTCTAAAGCTCGTATCTGTAAATTGAGTATCGTTGTCTGTGGTGATGGAGTATGAAACCCTAAATCTTGTGACAATGTTTCTATATAGGAATTTTCGACTTCTTTGAGCGGTTGCGTGAGCTAAGGGTTCTGCCTCGATCCACTTTGTGAAATAGTCTATCCCCTAATATAAGGAATTTGACTTGTCCCGTTCCCTGAGAGAAAGGGCTGTGAAAGTCGAGTCCCCATTTTGCGAATGGCCAAGGTGAAATTATGCTGATGAGTTCCTCTGGTGGGACGATGTGGAAGTTTGCATGTTTCTGACATGGTGGACATGTCTTTACGAATTCTGTGGCTTCTTTTTGTAGAGTTGGCCAATAAAATCCTGCTCGGAGTACTTTTTTGGTGAGTGCATGCGCCCCGAGATGATTGCCGTAGATGCCACTGTGTACTTCTTCTAGAACTTCCTTTGTGTTGGAAGTCGGCACACATTTTAACAATGGTATTGAGATCCCTCTTTTGTATAGGGTATTGTTTATGATAGTGTAATATTGTGCTTCCCGTTTTAACTTCTATGCCTCATTTTCATTTGCGGGGAGCGTTTCTGTTTTGAGGTAGTTAATTATGGGAGTCATCCATCCTTGATCCTGACCTGTTATGGCTAGGACTTTTTCTTCTTCCGAGATTGACGGGTTCTGTTGCCTTTCTTGGATGAGGCTTCTGTTGTTGCCCCCTAGTTTGGTGCTGGCTAGTTTTGAGAGTGCATCAGCTCGGGTGTTTTGTTCTCAGGGTATGTGGCGGACCTCATATTCCCCGAATTGTCCGAGCTGTTCCCTGATTTTGTCCAAGTACTTTTTCATTGTGGGATCTTTGGCTTGGTAGCTCCCTGTTATTTGTGAAGTGACAACTTGTGAGTCGCTAAAGATGATAAGCTTTTGAGCTCCAACCTTCTTGGCCAACTTCAAACCAGCTAATAGTGCCTCATATTCTGCTTGGTTGTTTGAGGCAAGGAACCCGAAATTGAGGAAAAGTTTGATTGGGTTCCCTGGTTGCTTTCAATTATCACACCTGTGTAGCTTCCCATTTTATTTGAGGAACCGTCTACGTAGAGATTCCATTCTGTAGAGATTTTTGGGGTGTTTGTAAATTATGCAATGAAATCGGCTTGATATTACGATTTGATGGCTGTCCGAGCTTCATATTGAAGGTCGAATTCAGACAACTCGACTGCCCATTGTAAGATTCTACCTACTAAGTCTGTTTTCTGCAAAATTCCTTTCATGGGTTGGTTGTCCGAACCCTAATAGTGTGAGCTTGGAAATATGGATAAAGTCGTCGAGATGTTAATATGAGAGCATAGGCGAATTTTTTTATTTTTTTGGTAGTCCAGCTCGGATCCTTGTAATGCTTTGCTGATGAAGTACACAGGTTGTTGCCCACTGTTGTCTTCTCGAACTAGTGCTGAAGCTATTGCTCGACTTCCTACTACGAGATATAATATAAGTGGTTCTCCTTCCCGAGGCCGAGTTAGGATAGGTGGCTGTCCCATGAATCTTTTGAAATATTGGAAAGCCTGCTCGCACTCCGTTGTCCATTCAGACCTCTTTCCTTTCCTTAGAGTGGCATAGAAGGGGAGAGACCATATGGCTGATCCCGCTAGAAATCTGGACAAGGCTGCCAACCTTCCATTGAGTTGTTGTACTTCCTTGACAGAAGTCGGGCTTTTCATGTTGAGTATGGCCCGGCATTTATCTGATTTTGCCTCGATTCCTCTTTGTGTGAGCATAAAATCCAAGAATTTGCCAGCTTCTACTGCGAAGGCGCATTTTGCAGGATTAAGTCGTATGCCATGCCTTCGTATAGTGTCGAATACTTGGGTAAGGTTGGACAACAACGTCTCTTCATTTTGTGTCTTTATTAACATGTTGTCCACATATAATTCCATTATTTTCCCGATGTGATCCGTAAAGACCTTATTCATTAACCTCTGATAAGTAGCTCCTGCGTTTTTTAGCCCAAAAGGCATGACGATGTAGCAATAGTTTGCTTTTAGGGTTAAGAATGAGGTTTTTTCTTGGTCAGGTGGATACATCGGGATTTGATTGTATCCCGAATATGCGTCCATAAACAAGAGATATTTATATCCGGAGGAGGCATCTACCAGAGCGTCGATACTTGGGAGAAGGTAAGGATCTTTTGGGCAGGCTTTGTTGAGATCAGTGTAGTCGGTGCACATCCGCCACTTCCCATTCGATTTTTTCACCAAGACAACGTAAGCTAGCCATAGTAAGTACGTGACTTCTCTTATAAATCCTGCCTCCAGTAGGGCTCGTACCTGCTCTTCCACAGCTTGGGATCGTTCTAGCCCGAGCTTTCTACGTTTTTGTTTACACTGGCCGAGATCTTGGGTAGACTGCTAGCTTGTGGCACATTAACTTCGGGTCTATGCCTGGCATGCCTGCAGCCTTCCATGCAAAGAGGTCGACATTATCTTGCAGGAACTGTACGAGTGATTCTTTTATATCTCCTTTTAGGATTGTACCGACATTGGTTGTTTGGTCCGGGATATCTCCGATCTGGAGTTTCTCTACTTCACCTTCGGATTGTGGACATAGTTCTTCCCGCCTCTGAGCTCCACCGAGTTCGATTGTGTGGAATTCTTCTCCTTTGCCTCTGAGGTTTAAACTTTCATTATAGCAGCGACGTGCCATCTTCTGGTCTGCTCTTATTGTAGCTATTCCTTCTGCAGTTGGGAACTTCATGCATAGATGTGGAATCGGGACTACTGCGCCGAGCTGATTCAATGTTATCCGACCTATTAAGACATTGTATGCTGAGCTTAAGTCGACCACAATGTAGTTTATTTTGAGTGTTCTTGACTAGTTTCCTTTTCCAAAGGTCGTGTGAAGTGAGACGTATCCAAGTGGTTGAACTAGGGTGTCTCCCAGTCCGAATAGGCTGTTCGGATATGCTCTGAGTTCTTTTTCTTCTAGGCCGAGTTTGTCGAAGGCAGTTTTGAATAATATGTCGGCGGAGCTTCCTTGGTCTATCAGTATGCGGTGGAGATTTGCGTTTGCCAATACGATAGTGATGACCATAAGATCGTCGTGTCCTGGGATGATGCCGGATGCGTCTTCTTTGGTAAAAGTAATTATGGGGATGTCGGGTGTTTCTTCTCTTCCCTCAACATGATATACTTCTTTGAGATATCTTTTGCGAGATGATTTGGAAATCCCGCCTCCTGTAAATCCTCCGTGTATCATGTGGACGTGTCTTTCAGGTGTACGGGGTGGCCGTTCTGCCTGTCCGACATCTTCATCCCTTTTTCTTTTCCTGGGATCGTCTGCTCGGCTCGCCAAATACCGATCTAATTTTCCTTCTCTTACCAGTTTCTCTATGATATTTTTTAAGTCGAAACATTTGTTGTTGGAATGTCTATAGATTCGATGATATTCGCAATATTCTGCCCGGTTTCCTCCTCTTTTTTTGCTTGAGTGGTCGAGCCGGAGGGATACCCGAAGAGGGGGTATAATTGTGGTATTTTTTGATCTTTTCCCCATATCGATCTTCTTTTTTCTTGGGTTCTTTGTCCTTATCGCGGGAGGAGTTGGAGAGTCCAGATTATGAGGTCTCTCCTAGTCGAGCATTTTCCTCCATGTTGGTATACTTCTCTGCTCATTCTTGTACCTCATTTAGAGATGTGGGATGCTTTTTCGATATGGATTGGCTAAAAGGCCCTTCTCGTAGGCCATTGATGAGGCCCATGATGACTGCTTCTGTGGGCAAATTTTGTATATCTAGACATGCCTTGTTGAATCTTTTCATGTAGCTACGAAGACTTTCTCGATCTCCTTGTTTGATTCCTAGTAGGCTTGAGGCGTGCTTGGTTTTGTCTTTCTGGATAGAAAATCTGGCTAGAAACTTTTTAGCTAGGTTGTCGAAGCTTGAGATGAACCTGGGGGGTAGATTGTCGAACCATTTGATCGCCATTTTTGTTAAGGTAGTCGGGAAGGCTTTGCAGCGGACTGCGTCTAAAGCGTCAGTGAGGTACATTCGACTTCTGAAATTACTGAGGTGATGGCTGGGATCTGCCTTGCCATCGTATAAGGCCATATCCGGGAGTTTAAAGTCTTTTGGGATTTTGGTCTTCATGATATCCTTGGTAAATGGATCCTGGTCTTTGCGGGAGCTGTCTTCGTGGGTGGATCGAATCGCCTTGGCTTTGAGATCGGTTTTGAGTTTTAGGAGTTTGTCCTCCAATTTCCGGCATCGCCTTATCTCCCATTGTAGGTCCTTCCCAACTTCTCGCTAATGTTGGGCTTCTTTCTCAAGTTGTTTTAAACGATCTTGAAGCGTCTCGAGAGCTCCCTGCTTTGGTGAATTTTTGTCTCCGTTAGGTTGCGGGATATCCTTTGGCGTAGTGTCCGCATTTTTGTGGGGCATTTTGTCTTCTAGACCTGAATCGTGGTCGTTGTCATGGTCATCTGCCATGATGATGGGATGACTTCCAGGTTCCCCGGCAACGGCGCCAATGCTCCGAGGGTTACCTGAAACTGTAGGTCGATCTCGGACGAGATATTTTGTACTGGTCGGAGCTGTTGCTTCTGACTTGTAGGACCTGGTGGAGGTGCTGATCTTTTGTCACCGGAGGGTGGTGGTACCTGCCAGGGACTCCGATGCTTAAGTTAGCAAGGGTATTAAGCAGGTTTTTGGTAGAATAAGAGTACGAGTTATACCTGGGTGCTCCAATGTATTTATAATGGTGTAGAGTGACCTTTTCAGATAAGATAAGTTAGTTATCTTATCTTATCTTTATCTTATCTTTCGTGGGAACCGCCCTTATCTCTATGGGCTTGGGCTGCCTTTGGATTTGGATCATGTTCCTCTGTTTGGGCCCTTTATTGGGCTTTTCTAGCGGTTTGGCCGAGCTCTTTGAGAAGAGGTCAGGTAGTTTGACTTGAAGAGGTCGGTCGTCTCGTTGCTAATCATCCCGGGTCAGATAGCTTGACCCAGGGTATGAACAGTTACCACATTTGAAAATATTTCTGTCTGCAACACCTACATAAATAAATTAATAAAAATCACACTTTCTTTATCATTCTTCCATACAACTCTATTCTCTCTAACTTATATTGATATATTTATATTGATATATTGTAGATAGTTAGAGAGAGAGAGGAGAGGAGAGGAAATAATAATTAAATTAAATAAATTATTATTTTATATGCTTGATTCTAATTAGTAATCATAATACTTTATTTATAATTCCATCAGTCTAATTCTGCATTTCTTCGTGCAACCAATCACTAGGGGTGGCAATATGCACCCTACCTGTGGGTATCTAACCCGATCCACAGCGGGTAGGGTAGAGTGCGGGTAAGGTTCTCGTGCAGGATGGGTAGGGTGCGGGTTGAGTCTCGACCCTACCCGACCAACTTGCACCCTATATATGTATATGTTATATACTTATATAAAATTATGTTTCACGTGGATGTTAAACCAAAGACCTCTCACTAAATGCAAAAGATCCTTAGCCACTAAAAAATATCATTAATTGATGATTTAATACTTTTTTTTACATAAAAGTCATTTCTATTTTAAATTATCATCAACTTATATAATAATGTCGCATCTTTTTTGTAACCCACGGATAGGTTCGGGTACCCGCAGGTTAAAAATAGGTAGGATTAGGGTTGAAATATTCTCAATCCGCAGGCAGGATAGGGTTAGGGTTGGTTCCAAACCCTACTCTACCTTATCCATTGCCACCCTACCAATCACACCTTATAAGTTTTAAGCAATATTATTCAGAAAGAAATATGTTACACATACATGTCTTTTGGTATATAAGTTTATACAAGTTAACACTAACCCAACAAAACCCACTTTCAAATCGCGCGTGTGAAATCACGAGTTCCTCCTCCAACGTTTATATACCGCGTTCCTCCTCTGATGAGGGGATAATTTATACGCTTTTTGGCATTATTTTTAGTATGTTTTTAGTATATTTTAGTTAGTTTTTAAAATTCACTTTTCTGGACTTTACTATGAGTTTGTGTGTTTTTCTGTGATTTTAGGTATTTTCTGGCTGAAATTGAGGGACCTGAGCAAATATCTGATTCAGAGGCTGAAAAGGACTGCAGATGCGGTTGGATTCTGACCTCCCTGCACTCGAAGTAGATTTTCTGGAGCTACAAAAGCCCAATTGGCGCGCTCTCAACTGCGTTGGAAAGTAAACATCCTGGGCTTTCCAGCAATGTATAATAGTCCATACTTTGCCCGAGATTTGATGGCCCAAACAGGCGTTCCAAGTCAGCTCAAGAATTCTGGCGTAAAACGCCGGAACTGGCACAAGAATGGGAGTTAAACGCCCAAACTGGCACAAAAGCTGGCATTTAACTCCAAGAAGAGTCTCTACACGAAAATGCTTCAATACTTAGCCCAAGCACACACCAAGTGGGCCCGAAAGTGGATTTTTATGTCATTTACTCATTTCTGTAAACCCTAGCTACTAGTTCTCTATAAGTAGGACCTTTTGCTATTGTATTTTCATCTTTTGATCACTTTAGATCTTTAGATCATCTTTGGATGTTTATTCCTTAGATCATGGAGGCTGGCCTCTCGGCCATGCCTAGACCTTGTTCTTATGTATTTTCAACGGTGGAGTTTCTACACACAATAGATTAAGGTGTGGAGCTCTGCTGTACCTCGAGTATTAATGCAATTACTATTGTTCTTCTACTGTGGTATTCTGAGTAGGATTCAAGGATTGAATGACTGTGACGGGCTTCAAACTCGCGATTGTGGGGCGTTAGTGACAGACGTAAAAGAATCACTGGATTCTATTCCGACATGATCGAGAACCGACAGCTGAATAGCCGTGCTGTGACAGAGCGCGTTGAACATTTTCACTGAGAGGACGGGACTGTAGCCATTGACAACAGTGATGCCCAACATACAGCTTGCCATGGAAAGGAGTAAGAAGGATTGGATGAAGATAGTAGGAAAGTAGAGAGACGGAAGGGACAAAGCATCTCCATATGCTTATCTGAAATTCTCACCAATGAATTACATAAGTATCTCTATCTTTACTTTATTCATAAATCATCCATAACCATTTGAATCTGCCTAACTAAGATTTACAAGATGACCATAGCTTGCTTCATACCAACAATCTCCGTAGGATCGACCCTTACTCGCGTAAGGTTTATTACTTGGACGACCCAGTGCACTTGCTAGTTAGTTGTGCGAAGTTGTGATAAAGAGTTGAGATTGCAATTGAGCATACCATGTTGATGGCGCCATTGATGATCATAATTTCGTGCACCAAGTTTTTGGCGCCGTTGCCGGGGATTGTTTGAGTTTGGACAACTGACGGTTCACCTTGTTGCTTAGATTAGGTATTTTTCAGAATTTTTAAGAATGAATTCTAGTGTTTCAAGGTGATGTTCTCATCATCACCAAAGCTGATTGATCTTCATCAATTTAGCTCTTGAATGTAATGTCCTACTGAAGCTTGGCTAGCCATGTCTAATTCCTTTAGACTAAAGCTTTAGACTAACATTGCATGATTCCTGGAATTCTTATTAAAAATTTTGAATCTCTTTATTTTCTTCTCCATATACTTTTCGAATAAACAAAAAAAATTACAAAATCATAAAAACCAAAAATATTTCTTGTTTGAGTCTAGTGTCTCATTTTAAGTTTGGTGTCAAATGCATGCAGTCTTCGAATTCATGCATGTGTCTTCATTGATCTTCAAGTTGTTCTTGATGATTTCCTTGCTCTGATCTTTAAATTCTCTTGTCTTGATTGTTTTGTTGTTTCTCATATGAATTCTCAGTTTGTTAGTGTCAATAGTATACAAACTTCTAAGTTTGGTGTCTTGCATGCATTGTTTATTTGATTTTAGTTGCATTTTGATTTTTCCTCATCATTAAAAATCCAAAATATTTTTAATTTGTGTCTTTTCAAGTCAATAATACAGAGAATTGAAGATTCAGAATATACAGCAGAGGAATTACACAGAAAAAGCTGGGCATTCAAAACTCCCAGTGAGGAAGGAAAACTGGCGTTTAAACGCCAGCCAGGATACCTGGCTGGGCGTTTAACGCCCAAAAGGGTAGCATTTTGGGCGTTAAACGCCAGAATGTATACCATTATGGGCGTTTAACGCCAGGATGGCACAAGAGGGAAGATTTTGTTTTTAATTTTTTTCAAGTTTCCATAATTTTTCAAAATCAAATCTTTTTCAAATCATATCTTTTCAATCATATATTTTCAAAATCAATTTCTTTCTATTTTTCAAAAATACTTGCTAACAATTAATGATTTGATTCAACATTTCAAGTATGTTGCCTTATCTGTTGAGAAAGGTTTAATGTTCGAATCATGTCAAATTTCTTGTTAGCCAAGTCATTAATTTTCAAAATCAAATCTTTTTTTAAATTATTTTTCAATCATATCTTTTCAATCATATCTTTTTAAAATCATAACTTTTCAATCATATCTTTTTAATCACATCTTTTTCAAAAAAGTTTTCAAATCATATCTTTGTTATTTCTAATTTCAAAGTCTTTTTCAAAAATCACTTTATCTCTTTCCCAATCATATTTTTCGAAAATCATTCTTCAATTTTTCAAAATGTTTTTAAAATCTTTTTAATTAATTTTCGAAAATTTCTTTCCCTCTTCTCACATCCTTCTATTTATGGACTAACATGTACAATTCGAACTCTATCTTTCTAAGTTCGAATTCTTCTAACTCTTCCTTCTATTTTTCTTTTCCTCTGACACCTCAAGGAATCTCTATACTGTGACATAGAGGATTTCATATTTTTTTTGTTTTCTTCTCTTTCATATGAGCAGGAGCAAAGACAAAAGCATTCTTGTTGAGGCTGACCCTGAACCTGAAA
>NC_029772.3:55748489-55751450 GCF_000817695.3 Arachis duranensis | reverse complement strand
GACATGCTTTCTAAATGGAGCATCATAGGTATCTTCTATGATGGTCTGTCTGAACTGTCCAAGATGTCATTGGATAGCTCTACTGATGGATCTCTTCATCTGAAGAAGACGCCTGCAGAAGCTCAAGAACTCATTGAAATGGTTGCAAATAACCAATTCATGTACACTTCTGAAAGGAATCCTGTGAACAATGGGACGAATCAGAAGAAAGGAGTTCTTGAGATTGATACTCTGAATGCCATATTGGCTCAGACAAAATATTGACTCAGCAAGTCAATATGATTTCTCAAAGTCTGTTTGGAATGCAAGCTGCACCAGGAAGTACTAAGGATGCTTCATCTGATGAAGAAGCTTATGATCCTGAGAACCCTTCAATGGAAGAGGTGAATTACATGGGAGAACCCTATGGAAACACCTATAATCCTTCATGGAGAAATCACCCAAATCTCTCATGGAAGGATGAACAGAGACCTCAACAAGGTTTCAACAACAATAATGGTGGAAGAAATAGGTTTAGCAATCGCAAGCCTTTTCCATCATTTTCTCAGCAACAGACAGAGAATTCTAAGCAGAACTCCTCTGACTTAGCAACTATAGTCTCTGATATAATCAAAACCACTCAAAGTTTCATAATTGAAACAAGGTCCTCCATTAGAAACTTGGAGGCACAAGTGGGTCAACTGAGCAAGAAAGTTACTGAACCCCCTCCTAGTACTCTTCCAAGCAATACAGAAGAGAATCCAAAAGGAGAGTGCAAGGCCATTAACATGACCTACATGTCCGAATTTGGAGAGGAGAAAGAGGCAGTGAGCGCCACTGAGGAAGACCTCAATGGACGTCCACTGACCTCCAATGAGTTTCCTAATGAGGAACCATGGGAATCTGAGGCTCACACTGAGACCATAGAAATTCCACTGGATTTACTTCTGCCATTCATGAGCTCTGATGAGTATTCTTCCTCTGAAGAGGATGAAGATGTCACTGAAGAGCAAGTTGCTAAATACCTTGGAGCAATCATGAAGCTAAATGACAAGTTATTTGGTAATGAGACTTGGGAGGATGAACCCCCCTTTGCTCACCAAAGAACTGGCTGACTTGTCTAGGCAGAAACTACCTCAAAAGAGACAGGACCCTGGGAAGTTCTCAATACCTTTACAATAGGCACCATGACCTTCAAGAAGGCTCTGTGTGACCTAGGGTCAAGCATAAACCTCATGCCTCTCTCTGTAATGGAGAAGCTAGGGATACAAGCCGCAAGAATCTCACTAGAGATGGCAGATAATTCAAGAAAAAAGTTTATGGACTTGTAGAGGATGTTCTGGTAAAGATTGAAGACCATTACATCCTTGCTGATTTCATAGTCCTAGAGACTGGGAAGTGCATGGATGAATCCATCATCCTTGGCAGACCCTTCCTAGCCACAGCAAAGGCTGTGATTGATGTTGACAAAGGAGAATTGATCATTCAAGTGAATGAGGAATCCCTTGTGTTTAAGGCTCAAGGATATCCCTCTGTACACATGGAGAGTAAGCATGAAGAGCTTCTCTCAAAACAGAGTCAAACAGAGCCCCCAAAGTCAAACTCTAAGTTTGGTGTTGGGAGGCCACAACCAACTTCTAAGTTTGGTGTTGAACCCCCACATTCAAACTCTAAGTTTGGTGTTGGGAGGTTCCAACATTGCTCTGAGTATCTGTGAGGTTCCATGAGAGCCTACTGTCAAGCTAATGACATTAAAGAAGCGCTTGTTGGGAGGCAACCCAATGTTATATTTATCTATTTTCCTTTGTTATTTTATGTTTTCTGTAGGTTGATGATCATGGGAAGTCACAAAATCAATTGAAAAAGCAAAAACAGAATGAAAAATAGAAAGAAAAACAGCACACCCTGGAGGAAAACCTGCTGGCGTTTGAACGCTAGTAAAGGTAGCAATTGGGCGTTTAACGCCCAGTCTGGCACCATTCTGGGCGTTAAACGCCAGAAAGGGGCACCAGACTGGCGTTAAACGCCAGGAAAGGGCAAGAAGCTGGCGTTAAATGCCAGAAATGGGCACCAGCCCGGCGTTTAACACCAGAATTGGCATAAAGAGCATTTTTGCTCGCCACTTGGTGCAGGGATGAATTTTCCTTGACACCTCAGGATCTGTGGACCCCACAAGATCCCCACCTACCCCACCACTATCTCTCTTCTTCACCCATTCACCAATCACCTCAACACCTCTTCCACAAAAACCCCTCACCTATCAAATCCCATCTTTCTCTTCACCACTCACATCCATCCTTCATAAAACCCCACCTACCTCACCATTCAAATTCAAACCACTTTCCCTCCCAAACCCACCCATAATGGCCGAACCCTACCCGTCTCTCCACCCCTATATAAACCCATCTTCACTCCTTCATTTTCACACAACCTAAACACTACTTCTCCCCCTTGGCCGAACCACAAAGCCACCTCCATCTCCTCTATTTCTAGGACGAGCAAACCTGCTAAGTTTGGTGTGGTAAAAGCATTGCTTTTTGTTATTCCATAACCATTTATGGCATCTAAGACTGGAGAAACCTCTAGAAAGAGGAAAGGGAAGGCAAAAGCTTCCACCTCCGAGTCATGGGAGCTGGAGAGATTCATCTCAAGGGTGCATCAAGACCACTTCTATGAAGTTGTGGCCATGAAGAAGGTGATCCTCGATGTCCCTTTCAAACTCAAAAAGAATGAATATCCAGAGATCCGACATGAGATCCGAAGAAGAGGTTGGGAAGTTCTTACCAACCCCATTCAACAAGTCAGAATCTTAATGGTTCAAGAGTTCTATGCCAATGCATGGATCACCAAGAACCATGATCAAAGTGTGAACCCGGACCCAAAGAATTGGCTTACAATGGTTCGGGGAAAATGCTTAGATTTTAGTCTGGAAAATGTAAGGTTGGCGTTCAACTTGCCCATGATGCAAGGAGATAAACACCC
>NC_029772.3:55746270-55748302 GCF_000817695.3 Arachis duranensis | reverse complement strand
GACAAGCCCATCACTAAGAAGAGGATGGAGCAAACAAGAGACCCCTCTCATCATCAAATCCCTGAGATGCCTCAAGGGATGCACTTTCCTCCACAAAACTATTGGGAGCAAATCAACACCTCCCTAGGAGAATTGAGTTCCAACATGGGACAACTAAGGGTGGAGCACCAAGAACATTCCATTCTCCTCCATGAAATTAGAGAAGATCAAAGAATCATGAGAGAGGAGCAACAAATGTAAGGAAGAGACATTGAGGAGCTCAAGCACTCTATAAGATCTTCAAGAGGAAGAACAAGCCGCCATCACTAAGGTGGACCCGTTCTTTAACTTACTTGTTCTTTATTTTCCTGTTTTTCAAATTTTCATGCTTATGTTTATCCATGTTTGTGTCTTATGATCATTAGTGTCTTAGTGTCTATGCATTAAAGTTATGAATGTCTTATGAATCCATCACCTTTCTTAAATAAAAAATGTTCTTAATTGAAAAAGAGAAGAATTGCATGAATTTTGAATTTTATAACAGTTTAATTATTTTGATGTGGTGGGAATATTTTTGTCAGATTAATTATTTTGATGTGGTGGCAATACTTTGACTTCTGAATGTATGCTTGAACAGTGCATATGTCTTTTGAATTTGTTGTTCATGAATGTGGGCTCTTGAAAGAATGATGAAAAAGGAGACATGTTACTGAGGATCTGAAAAATCATAAAAATGATTCTTGAAGCAAGAAAAAGCATTGAATACAAAAAAAAGAGATAGTACATGCGAAAAAAAAAAGAAAAAAAGAAAAAGAAATAATAAAGTTGTGATCCAAGGTAAAAAGAGTGTGCTTAAGAACCCTGGACACCTCTAATTGGGGACTCTAGCAAAGCTGAGTCACAATCTGAAAAGGTTCACCTAGTTATGTGTCTGTGACATGTGTGTATCCGGTGGTAATACTGGAAGACAGAGTGCTTTGGGCCACGGCGAAGACTCATAAAGTAGCTATGTTCAAGAATCATCATACTTAACTAGGAGAATCAATAACACTATCTGGATTCTGAGTTCCTATAGAAGCCCATCATTCTGAGTTTCAAAGGATAAAGTGAGATGCCAAAACTGTTCAGAGGCAAAAAGCTAAAAGCCCCGCTCATCTAATTAATACTAATCTTCATAGATATTTTTGGAATTCGTTGCATATTCTCTTCTTTTTTATCTTATTTGATTTTCAGTTTCTTGGGGACAAGCAACAATTTAAGTTTGGTGTTGTGATGAGCGGATAATTTATACGCTTTTTAGCATTGTTTTTAGTATGTTTTAGTTAGTTTTTGTTATATTTATATTAGTTTTTAGTTAAAATTCAGTTTTCTGGACTTTACTATGAGTTTGTGTGTTTTTCTGTGATTTCAGGTATTTTCTGGCTGAAATTGAGGGACCTGAGCAGAAATCTGATTCAGAGGCTGAAAAGGACTGCAGATGCTGTTGGATTCTGACCTCCATGCACTCGAAGTGGATTTTCTGGAGCTACAGAAGCCCAATTGGCGCGCTCTCAACTGCGTTGGAAAGTAGACATCCTAGGCTTTCCAGCAATGCATAATAGTCCATACTTTGCCTGGGATTTGATGGCCCAAACAGGCGTTCCAAGTCAGCTCAAGAATTCTGGCGTAAAACGCCGGAACTGGCACAAGAATGGGAGTTAAACGCCCAAACTGGCACAAAAGCTGGCGTTTAACTCCAAGAAGAGTCTCTACACGAAAATGCTTCAATGCTCAGCCCAAGCACACACCAAGTGGGCCTGGAAGTAGATTTTTATGTCATTTACTCATTTATGTAAACCCTAGCTACTAGTTCTCTATAAGTAGGACCTTTTGCTATTGTATTTTCATCTTTTGATCACTTTAGATCTTTAGATCATCTTTGGACGTTTATTCCTTAGATTATGGAGGCTGGCCTCTCGGCCATGCCTAGACCTTGTTCTTATGTATTTTCAACGGTGGAGTTTCTACACACTATAGATTAAGGTGTGGAGCT
The DNA here is from genome assembly GCF_000817695.3 of Arachis duranensis. Taxonomy (NCBI): domain Eukaryota; kingdom Viridiplantae; phylum Streptophyta; class Magnoliopsida; order Fabales; family Fabaceae; genus Arachis; species Arachis duranensis. The sequence continues at coordinate 55,746,291 of NC_029772.3, read as the reverse complement.
CTGTTGTACCTCGAGTATCAA
>NC_029772.3:55744674-55746206 GCF_000817695.3 Arachis duranensis | reverse complement strand
CTTATTCTTGTTCTAAGATATCACTTGTTCCTCAACTTGATGAATGTGATGATCCGTGACACTCATCATCATTCTCACCTATGAACGTGTGCCTGACAACCACCTCCGTTCTACCTTAGATTGAGTGGATATCTCTTGGATCCCTTAATCGGAATCTTCGTGGTATAAGCTAGAATTGATGGCGGCATTCAGGAGAATCCGGAAGGTCTAAACCTTGTCTGTGGTATTCTGAGTAGGATTCAAGGATTGAATGACTGTGACAAGCTTCAAACTTACGATTGTGGGGCGTTAGTGACAGACGCAAAAGAATCACTGGATTCTATTCCGACATGATCGAGAACCGACAGCTGAATAGCCTTGCTGTGACAGAGCGCGTTGAACATTTTCACTGGGAGGACAGGACTGTAGCCATTGACAACGGTGATGCCCAACATACAGCTTTCCATGGAAAGGAGTAAGAAGGATTGGATGAAGACAGTAGGAAAGCAGAGAGACAGAAGGGACAAAGCATCTCCATACGCTTATCTAAAATTATCACCAATGAATTACATAAGTATCTCTATCTTTACTTTATTCATAAATCATCCATAACCATTTGAATCTGCCTGACTGAGATTTACAAGATGACCATAGCTTGCTTCATACCAACAATCTCCGTGGGATCGACCCTTACTCGCGTAAGGTTTATTACTTGGACGACCCAGTGCACTTGCTGGTTAGTTGTGCGAAGTTGTGATAAAGAGTTGAGATTGCAATTGAGCGTACCATGTTGATGGCGCCATTGATGATCACAATTTCGTGCACCATCCTCCTCCTCCTCCTCTTTCTTCTCCTTTGCGTTCTTCCCCATTTTTCTTCGCGTGTTTCATTCTCTTCGTAGTTCTTTTTATTGCTGCTGTTTGTTACACTGGTATTTATTTTAATGAAACGCACATTGCGAAACAGGCCAAGGACGCGCACGCGTACCGTGCGCCCACGCGCCGATGGTGGCACATGACTTCATTAATGTAACACGTGCCTGGCGATTTTGGAAGGTTTTCAGCAACCAACTTTGGCGCCAAAATGCATATAAGAGCCAAGGATTGAAGGGGATTGATATACATTGAGACACATTCACACCCATAGACTAATGAGGGAATAATTAGATAGTTAGTTAGTTTTAGAAGTAGTTTCTAGAGAGAGAAGCTCTCACTTCTCTCTAGAATTAGGATTAGGTTTAAGATAATCTTTCTTCTTAGATCTAGATTTAATTCATGCTTTGATTCAATTTTCCTTTATCAATTCCTAACCTTCTCATCTCTCTCTTCCTAGTTATGTGCTTTCATAATTGTAATTCCTCACTTTGTTTTGGATAGATTGTTGTTCCTTAGTTTCCTTTCAATAATGCAATTTGAGGTAATTCATGATAGTTATGATTTCCTTGATTATTGTTGTTAATTCTTTGCAATAATTGTAGTTATATTCTATTCTTGTTATCAATTTACTATGCTTTTCTTTTATGCCTTCTAAGTGTTTGATGAAATGCTTGGTAG
>NC_029772.3:55736501-55744379 GCF_000817695.3 Arachis duranensis | reverse complement strand
AACAAATTTTTGTATGAAAGGATTATTGATTGGTTTAGAAACTATACTTGCAACGAGAATTCATTTGTGAAATTCTATACCGTCAAAAATCCAATCGTCAAAATGGCGCCGTTGCCGGGGATTTGCAATGGTGTTGTGTTGTTGGTTATTGTACATATGTGAATATTGTGAATAGGTTTATCTTTTGTTTGCTTCTTAATTTTTGTTAGTTTTATTTTGTTCTCTCACTATGAATTCTCACTTTGGCTATGAGTTTGGTTCTAATTGTGTTGTAGGAAAGGTGGACTTTAATGGCAACATGTACCATGGATGGAACCAAAAGATCGGAGGAGCCTCAAGGAATTGATCACTCCTATTGGCAACAACCTCCGGATACTTATAGGTATAATTCCCATCCTAATGCATGTCAATTTAACGGCTATGATGATTCTTTTTGTGACACTCAACAACCACCATCATATGCCTATGAATCTCATCCTCAACATGAACCTCAACCATTCTCACAAGCCTTTCCATACCAAGCACCTTCCTATGATCCATATCCACCATATGACCAATCATCCATACCATATTTTTATGACCACTTTGAGCAAGAACCGATAGAACCACCACAACCCTATCAAGATTACTACCAAGAACCACCTCAATACACACCATCTCCACAATTTTATCAAGAAGAACCACCTTCCTACCATGAACCCTTTCTCCAAAATAATGAACCTTCCTATTCACCCCAAGCCCTAATAGACGATCCTCTCACTTTGTTACTTCAAGGACAAGAAGCCATGAAGCGGGACACATTTGAGTTTGTGACCAATTTGACCAAGGTGGTGCACGCTTTAGCCCACCAATGTTTGAGTACTCAAGTTCTCCCCGTAGCCACATGCGAAAGCCTATGGAAGAGCAAATTATGGAGAAGATATCAGAGAATACGTTGAAAAAGGAACCGATAGTAGTAATAGAACAATTGGAGAGACCCACGGTTATTGAAACAAAGAAGGAAATGGTTTAAGATCTAAGAGATGTGGAACCGTCATGTGAATTCCAACAACCTCCGGAGCATCTCAAAATTGAAGTATCTACAATCGAATCCTCTCCCATTGGACATGAAGTTGAAGTTATAGAAGAGTGTGTACAACCTCCCAAGGAAAACGAAATTGGCATGGTGTATATCGAAATTGAAGAATATGAAGAGGTTGATCAAGAGATGGATTCATTCATCAATGAATTCCTATCCAAAATTGAATCACCTTTCATTGGGCAAGATGAAGTTCTTGAAGACAACACCAAGCCAAGTGAAAAAGGGGAAAAGGTTGAAATTGAAGAAGCTTGTGAAGAGGTGGAAACAACTAAAGAAGAGCACAAGGAAGTGGACCTTGGATTGTCTAAGTGGACCTTGATAAAGGAAAATTGAATCAAAGCATGAATTAAATCTAGATCTAAGAAGAAAGATTATCCTAAACCTAATCCTAATTCTAGAGAGAAGTGAGAGCTTCTCTCTCTAGAAACTACTTCTAAAACTAACTAACTATCTAATTATTCCCTCATTAGTCTATGGGTGTGAATGTGTCTCAATGTATATCAATCCCCTTCAATCCTTGGCTCTTATATGCATTTTGGCGCCAAAGTTGGTTGCTGAAACCTTCCAAAATCGCCAGGCACGTGTTGCATTAGTGAGGTCATGTGCCACCATCGGCGCGTGGGTGCACGGTACGTGTGCGCGTCCTTGGCTTGTTTCGCAATGTGCGCGCGAGCGCCTTGTGCGCGTACGCGTGCTTGGCCGAAATCAACTCTTTGGCTTTTTGTGCTTCTCTCCACTTGCATGCTTCCTTCCTTGCTTCCTTTGATCCATGCCTAGCCTATTTCAAACCTGGAATTACTAGCAAACACATCAAGGCATAAACCGTCAAATTGGGGTTTGTCAACCTCCCCACACTTAAACCTTAGCATGTCCTCATGCTAAAATAAGAAGGAACTAAGGGTTATGACATTTATTGAATGCAACTAAACTATATGAGTCCTATCTAAATGCAACTACCTAAAGTAAATGCAAATGCTTAATTCAAACATATCGATTCCCAAGAACATGTGTAAGTACAAGAGCTAGGCAATAGGAATTAATTCCAAACCATAATTGTATTGAATTGTCAAAAAGAATTTAAACTTGCAAGAATATAGATAATATGGGTGAACACATGTGATTGAACTTTTGAACCCTCACCGGATATGTGTATCCGCTCTATTCACTCAAGTGTTTAAGGGTCAATTCACTCAATTCTCTTCTAATCAAGCTTTCCAAAATTTGATTTTTTTCTAACAATCAACATTTATTCAATGCATGCATACATTCATCATGAGGTCTTTCATTTAGGTTGTAATGGGGTTAGGGTCAAGGTAGGATCATTTATGGTCAAGTGGACTAAGATTTGAATCTTTGATTAGCATAGACTTCCCAACCTAACTATATAATGGCCTATACAAGTTCAAACTATTCTAACTACCCATTCTTCACTTTTTCTTACATATCCATGCATTTCCTATTTGATTCATGACACTTATGCATTGATTCTCTTTTATTGAACTCACTTTGGGGCATTTTGTCCCCTTTTTATTATTTTCCTTCTTTTTCCATATAAAAATATTTTTTTTTTCTTTTCTTTTGTTTTTTCTCATTTTCACTTTTATTTCTCTTTTTTTTTCTTTTTCATCTCTTTTTCTGTTGTCAAACTATATACAAGAACATCAATGCATAAGGTCTATTCATTTAATCAATACAAGAATATGTACCCAATTCTTAAACATGAAAGTGTACTACCCCTTTTATCCCATCCAATGTTCCCAAGCCTCACCAACTTCGAATAATAAACACTCTCACTAGCCTAGGCTAATCAGAGATCCAAACAAGGACTTTTATTGGTTTTCCCGCCTTGGGCTTGTAATGTGCAGTGGAATGAAAAATAAATTAATAAAATTTATTTAGTATACATTTATTTAGTTTTTTTAATTTATTTTCTTAAAATTAGACTTATTAATTTTATTACGAGTGTGTATATATTATATTATTATCAAGGAAAGCGGAATTTATATACTGTTTTCCCGGACAACAGCAGCAAAATTTGAAAGAGAATTATGTGCTATTTTTATTGTTAGCACCAACGCAAACATTATAAATTCCGTTTTTATTTTTTGTGCCAGCAAACTTATAACTAATATTTAAAACAGTAAAATTATATAATCGATTATTTGAGTAAATAATTAATTTATTTTATTTAGATAAAAATTTATAAAATAATCATATTTTATCTTCTCAAATAAAAAAATTAAAAAGATTTAATTCCTACAAAACAACGAACAAATTAAGTGATTAATATTTTTTTAAATTTATATTGCATTGAGATAATATTTAGTTAATTTTTATTTTTTATTAAAATATTAGTCTTTAGTATTTTTTTAAAAATACTACTAATAGAACTTGTTGCTGATTATTGGATAAATAAATTGTCAAATAATCAATGAATATTTCATATTATTCTAACGACTATATTCTAATAAAGTTTATAGCTTTCTATTTTTTTTTTATATAAATAATATTATATATTTAAGTTTTTTCATTAATTAAATTTAATTAAATTAATTTAATATAATAAAAATTAATTATGATTAATATTATTTCAAAACTTAGTATTTAATTTAGTTAAATTTAGTTCATAAAAAAAATTTAAATACATAATATTACTCCTACATAAATATAGGAAATAGTAATGCTTTTAGAAGACACAAATTTTGATATACATCAGGTTGATATTCATTCTGTCAAATTTTGGTATAATTTTTATTCATTACTTAAATATTATTTTCACCATTAAATCAAATATTAAAAAATAATAATCGCCTTATTTATCAAGTTCATTAAATCAAATATTAATAAAAATATTTTTTTATAAAATATAAAAATAGACTAAAAAATTTAGATATAAAATAATATAAATAATATGTCTTAATATAGTAATTTTTGATATTTTAAAATTGTAAAAAATATACAAATTAGACCGTTTAAAAAATATACAAATTGGACCGTTTAATTTGTGTTTAAAAAATTAAAAAATTTGGAATATACAAATCGGACCGTCTAATTTCTATACCTCAATTTTTAAAATTTTTTTAATACAAATTAGACGGTCCAATTTTTGTACTTATACCAATCAAATTAGACAGTCTAAATTTCTGTACTTTTAATAATATTAAATTACTCTTCTATACTAGCCCATGACAACAATAAAAAAGTCTTGTGGTCCACAAATTCGGCCCAACAGAATACATAAATTCAGTTCTAATTTTAGTCTTTATTATTTTATCTTATATTATCTTTATGTTATCTTCTCTTTTTATCTTATCTTTACTTTTATCTTTCATAGGACAATACTTTATATATATTTAGTTTTACCTTCGTAGTTTACAACACTACACTTCAATTCAATTCAAATTTATCAACAATCAATAAAAGTTTGCATCTTTTCTTTTCCTATTTTTTCACAATTTTATCAAACAAATCAGACAATTCAATTTCTACCTTTTTAATTATACGGTTCTATATTTAAAAATGACACTCCAATAATTTACATTTTGAAAAAATTTCATTACCATTTCAATATCAAAAACAAAAAAATGTATACAAATACAAACAACACATTCTATTAAAATAAATAAATAAAAAATAAATCATTCAAATATATATTGGTACAAAGCTAATTATCGGCATGGGGGTATCTGAAGAGATTGCATGACTATATTTGCTCAAGGGATGAAGTCTATCATGGGATAAGAGTGTGGTGTTGTTGAATTTTGTGCCCTCATTGAGAAGTGTGATAGGTTACGCCATTGATGATGTGGGTGACATTTGTCTTGTAGAACTAAAAGCACGCAAGAACTTGATCACATCGTCTGCTAGTGTTAGCAGTCAGGGACGGTTCTACTTGTGGGGGAAAGTACAATTTGAAATTTTCTTCAGTAATACATTATGATAATATTTATTTATTTTTATTAAATTAATAAATTTAATTCTATAATAATTTTTTATTTAATTTTATTTTAATATTTAATAGTGAGAGAATTTCATATTAAATATATATTATAATAATTAATTTTTAAATTTGAATGAAATTAATATTTTTTATTAAAAATTAATTCAAAAAATATTATTTATTTATCGGTATTTTTTTAAATTAGCTTTAGTTGTTTTTATAATATACATTAATTAAAAGAATTCTTTAACTATAAATATTATTAAAAATGAATTATATGTGAGACAAATTTTTAAATAATTATTTAATAATATTTCAATTGTATTATTTGATTTGATTTGATTTTATTCGATACCTTATATATTGAAAGATCAAATATTTGTTGTATTTGAAATTATATGTTTTGAATTGGTTTGGGAGGCTCATATTAGAGAACCGTAGTTAACGGCGGTTATGACGTTAACTTAGATGCATCTAACTCAAACTCCAGCTGGCAGGGGTGTTGCTAGCCTAACGTGTAGGCCACACGTTAGATCTGTTATTTTGTTAGGACACACAAGAGGAAAGGGCTACCCATAAAGGTGGAGCCGCCCAAGTGTGGACTTTTGATTTGATTTCTGTATGAGAACTCTCTTATTGATTCACTTATTATTATCAACTATTATTTTCTAATTAAAATTACTTTGATAATAATGTTTATATGATCTCATGTCGATTATAGATAGATTGTCTAGCCACTGAGTTGTAAAACTCACTCCGTTTTTTTTAAATATTTTTTAGGAACAAATACTTGACTATGTGAGACTTTCTATTCAAGAATAACGATCTGCAACAAGTACTTCCCCTTTGTCGGGTTTCTAGATGTATATGCTCCATATGTCATAAGCAGGATCCAAGCATTCGTAATTATTTTATATATTTTTGTTAAAAATGTATAACTAACTATTTTAATACTTGTAAAATATTTGTAATTTTCTTTTCAACTTATATTTAAGTTAGTTAAGCTTGCTAAGTGACTATTTTTCTTAGTGCCAGTCATGGTTAATTTTGGGCCGTGACAAAGGTAAAATGATTATTTTCTTTTTTTTTTTAAGTTGCTTTTGCTGCTGACTCAGCATTCTCTCTCTCCATGGTATGTAACAATACCTTCCCCTTGGAGCATCACCTTGTCCTCAAGGTGGAAGAAAGGAAAGGCTTCTTGAATTGCAATTGTATGATGACAGTTGCAGCTCTTCCCATTCAGGTTCTCCTTCATGGGTCTCTTAGTTCATCCTTACGTCTCCTTCTGCCTCCTATTCTGCATCTTCTCCTAGGAGTATGATTTGATAGTGCTTCATGAAGCACCTATGATCAGATTCCCACTTCTCTCCACATCTGAAGCACAACCCTTTCCTCTATCTCTCTGCCCACTCTTCATTCGAGAGCCGCCGTGTGCCGCTATTACGAGTCGTCGGTGAATGAGAAATGCTGCTGCCTCCGTTCGAACTGGTGTTAAGATCTGTACGAGGAGTAGGGGTGCCTCTGTTTGTGTTAGATCCAATCTTGCCCATCGATTCGCTTCTGTCGTTATGGGTGTTGTACTTCGCCAAACTAGGATTTTTGAAAAATCCAAATCTAGCTCCCACCGTACCAGATTTGCCTGACCTGCTCCCTTTTGGCAACCCCTCCACCCTCTTGCCGTTAGGGTCAATCCCGGTCTCCTTCCATGCTTGATTTTGCCATTCAATAGACGTGGCTCTATCCAATTAAGCTAGCAAATTATCAAACTGAGCCACCTCCAACTCTGCTTGAATTTTCTTTTTGAGTCTATTTGCAAAGATGCACATGAGAGCCTCTGTTCCCAGGTTTCTCTGCGTTCGAACTGCAGACTTAAACTCTTGCTTATACTAAGCAACGTCCTCCACCTGTTTCACCTCTAGTAACAGAGCCATGGGGTTGAGAGCAGCTCCAGGTTAAAAACATTTCAATAAGTCCTCTTTGAATCGTCTCCATGTCTAAAATGGTGTGTATTCTTCCCACCACTCCATCCATGCGAGATCCTCTCCCTCCAAAGCAAGAGTGACAAAGTCCATTCTTTCTGCCAGAGCCACCTGGGTGATACGAAAATACCTTTCCATCTCTCCAGCCAGCCATTTACATCATCTCCCGAGAAGATGGGAATGTCAAGCTTCCTGGTAGGCTCAAATCTCCTCTGTTCTGTTTCACCTTCATTATTGCCGCCACCTCTGCCTTCTGAACCTTCTCCATCTCCCTTGTTTCTCCCTTCAGCCACGTTTCTTCCCTGGTCATGGTGTTGTTGTGAAAGCATTTTCCTCACCTGTCTTAGTAGGTTGGTGGATAAGAGTTCAAATGATCGGTTTTGAGTTTCCAATGAACGATTCTGGCCTCCCTCATCTCCTCCATTTGCTTCTCCAAAACTTCCAACCTCGACCTCATGGCAGCTCGCGTGGAAACCATGCATAGAACACCTAAGATCGGTGCTCTGATACCAGTTGTTACACTGGTATTTATTTTAATAGAAATACAGAAATACAATAGAATAGTAAAAGATAATAGAAGAATTTCGAGAGTTCTCTTCTCTCCTAGCCTAGACCTTTCCAAATCTTTTCCTACCTCTCACCTAATCAGCTCCTTCTTTTATTGCATTCCCTAAATTAATTATCATAATTAGCATTCAACTCATATGATTACACATTTCTCCTGCCTTATTATTCCTCTCTTTTCTTTATTGCTTCTTCTAGATTAATGATAAGGTAAAGGGATTATTTTCTTTCCTTTTTAAGCTGCCTTTGCTACTGACTCAGCATTCTCTCTCTCTCTCTCTCTCTCTCTCTCTCTCTCTCTCTCTCTCTCTCTC
>NC_029772.3:55726634-55736450 GCF_000817695.3 Arachis duranensis | reverse complement strand
CACTTTGTTGCTGCACTTTTTTCCTCCTTCTCTTTCTATTGATTTTGCAGTACTCTATATATTTTTTAGAAGGTAAAATAAGAAGGAAAAGATGAATAAGAAGCAGAAGAAGATGAAGAGGAGAAAGAGGAAGAGTTTTGAATTATGCAGAATTTATCAGTACAAATCCACCGAAAATTTTTAAACAATACACCTAAATATCTTAGTTTTACCGCGAAATTTACTGCAACTACACAAAAATATTTTCTCTAATGCTGTATTTTTTCTTCTTTTTTTCCTTATTTCTGTTTTTCTTTTAGTTGAATGAATGTAGGTTCATCCTCTTCCAAGTAATTTTGCAGCATTATGTGTTTCTTCTTTTTTATTTGATTTTTTTTTCTTTTATTCTTGTTAAGAAAGAGTAAAACAAGAAGAAAGTTGAAAATGTAAAACAAGAAAAGAAAGATGAATAAGAAAAAAAAGGAAGAAGATGGTGATGATGATAAAAAAAAGAAGCATTAGAAGACGAGGAGGAGAAAGAAGAAGAGTTTCGAATTATGCAGAATTTATCAGTACAAATTCATCGAAAATTCTTAAATACACCTAAATATCTTAGTTTTACCCTGAAATTTGCTGTAACTACACAAATTGAGAAAATTTTATGGCAAAAATTTTGGATCAGGCAATGTTATTAATATAGCAAAATTTCTACGATAACGATAACAATAACGATAACGACGATACATATAAGACGACGACGATGCTATAACAATGATGATCATGATGATGAAGATGATGGACGAGAAGGAGAAAAATGAATAAGAATAAAAAAGTCCAATGAAAAAAGGAGGAGGAGGAGGAGGAAGAGGTGTAAGAAAAAGAAGATGACTATAACAAAAGAGAAAAAAAAAAGAGAAGAAGAAGATGACGAAGTGTAAAGAGAAGAAGAAGGAGGAGGAGGAGAAGAACTTGGCCGGTCGCATGAATGTAAATGACTTGTATGTGTAAATAACTTGTATATGAAGAATAATTGATTTAGAAAATGCATGAACATGCTATTATTGAAGCTGTAGAATCTTATCCAGAAGCTTCTATTTTTGGGTTGGCTTTTGATTGGGTGTAAGTTTTGAACCAACTCCTATCTAATTGATGAAAATTTTAGCTAACCATTATATTGGCTCATGACTTGCTCCTATCCCCTTACTGAATCCACGAGGAAGAAAATCTTGGAGTTATCGTTCTAAAACTAGGTTGCAGAAGACTGATATGGTGAAACTCATAACTAATCTTGGTTACGGGGTTTAGTTTCTGCTCAAGCAGATAGCAATGTTCCATCTTTATTTAAAATAGCAACACCTCAACTTTCCCTTCTCCTCCTTTTCTTGTGTACATGATAAAACAACAAAACCTTATCCCACTAGGTGGAGCCTGTTTCTTGTGTACATAAATATAATGAAAATATAAAGACTGAATTAACGTCTTACATAAGAGTATAAGACACCATCCAAACTAACAGCAAACTATTAGACATAATGAAGCATTTCAAAATTCAAAGCTTTGCTGGTCCCTTGGGGTGTTGTATGACTATGTAATTGTAGGCATCCAGGGTCAGAAAATCATCCAGTGTTGGAGCAGTGCACTGCCTTTTGAAGATCTTGCAAGCCTCCTTATACATTCCCTTCTTGAATTTATCTTTTCCCACCTCACTTTCAATCCTAGCCATCTCTTCCTCAACCACTCGGCTGAAGAGCTCCTTGCTCACTCTTACTCCGAGTCCATCCCCATCCAACTCCACTCCATACTTGATCCACTGCCAGTTCTGCACCCTGCTAATCTCAGCAGTGGCAGCATCTTCCATGAGGTTGTAAAGAGGAACTGAACCAGATCCAGTGAGCCATGCCGCCACATACTGAATACCGACACGTGTATTCAAGCGGAGACCATCCATTGTACGTACACCTCTAGGTATTTGCAAGAGGTCTTCTTCAGTTATGCTTGCAGCATCATCGCGCTTCGCGTCCTTGATCTGATTAGGAGCATTGCCCATGTTGTTGTTAAAAACCTCCACGCAGGCTGGTATCAGACCGGGGTGTGCTGCCCATGTTCCGTCGTGCCCTGCCTTTACTTCTCTTAGTTTGTCCTTCCTTACCAGTTCCAGTGCTGCCTCATTAGCAGCTGGATCATCTCTAATTGGAATTTGAGCTGCCTGGTAAAGAATATAAACTTAAGAAACATTTTCAACAAAAAACCACCTTCATGTATGGCTTGCCTCAATTTGGTTTAAACAATTTCAGCTAAATTTTCAATCTAGCCTTGTGATTGTTATCCTTAATGTTCAATTTGATACTAGTCAGTTAGCATCTAAATTATATAGTCCATATACCCTTCACTTAAAAGTTAGAACTACCACTAGAAATTAAGAATGCTGCATAGTAGTAGACTCTGGTCAGCTTCAAAATTTCATGTGAACTTAACATGTTATACTTTGATTTCAATGCCATCATCTTATTTTCCTGTCCAAGCAATGAAAACATGTTTGTTAAAGCCATATGCAATTTTGACATTGGAGAACTTATTCTTGTAGTGAACCAAATTCAGAGAATGGATATTGTCATTTCTATTTTTATTCCTTCATTTTTTCTACAAATTCATGCAAACATACAATGCAAAAGTATGTATGGAGTGACATTATAGAAAAAGAGTGACATTACCATTTTCTCCCAAATTTATCACATATACATACCATGCCTCCCATAGCATGCACGCCACGCCTATGACACGTCCGGATGAGAAGGTCAGAGTAGCTCTTCATGAAGTGCTGAGTCATGCCAACAAGAACCCTGTCCGGGAGCAGCCGATCCGGGTGAGCTTGGAAGGTCTTGACATAACTGAAAATGTAATCCCAACGGCCACAGTTGAGACCAACGGAGTGGTCCCTCAGCTCATACAGAATTTCGTTCATTTGAAACACAGCAGGAAGTGTTTCAATCAGAACAGTGGCCCGTATGCTTCCCCTTTCTATGCCTGCCATCTTCTCTGCCCTCTCAAACACATTATTCCATATCTTAGCTTCCCTGTCAATCACAAATTACTTGTTTGATTGTATTCTATATAAACTCCTAAACATAAAATCTCTAGCTTTCAGCTAGAGCTAGCTTTGTTCTTTACCTTGAGTGCTCCATTTTTGGAAGATAGAAGAAAGGGCCAAAGCCTGCACCCTGAGTCTGGCGGAACGGTGCATGATTGTGGTAGAAGTAGAGGCCGAAATCAACAAGGCAACCGGTTGCTGGTTCACCATCAATGAAAATATGGGCCTCGGGTAGGTGCCAACCTCTTGGTCTGACAAAAAGCTTAGCTGTCTGATCGTTGAGCTTGTAAACCTTGTTCCTGGCTTTGTCGTTGAAGGTTATAGTCCCAGCCACTGCATCCTTCAAGTTCACTTGACCCCTCATAAGATTCTCCCAGCTTGGTGAGAGTGCATCTTCAAAATCAGCCTACAAATCGAAATTTTAACAAACAGCAACTTTTCATTGTTTTGGTTCCAAATCTGAAATGTTATTTGAACATCACCCCAACATAAACACAATCTCTTATGAGAAAGTCTAGGGACGAGCACATTTATTAAAATTTAATCATTATTTAATAAAAAAAAATAAATAATTTTATATTATTATATAAATTTTCACACTATTAAAAATACTAATAATGATTAATTGATAATTACAAATCACAAAAGTTGTTAGTTTTTATCACTTCACATCTCTTATAAGATAGGAATATCTCCTCTTAATCATTATCCTGGCCCATCTTCATAACTCCTAAAATATCTAAAAATCAAGTGTACTGGTAAAAAAAAATTCTTTTTTGTAAGAGCATGCGTGGAGTGACGATTATACAATTTACGTATAGTATAGTGTTTTTTTTTTTTAAAAGGAAGTACTAAATAAATGTTTGATATATTGATTTTGGATCAAACTCCTCAAAGGGAGAGAATTAATAAAATAATAAAGTGAAATATTAATCAGTTTTAAATTAAGATAATAGAGTTTACATGATAAGAATTACAAATTCAATGATGATTATTGATTTATCTCTCATTTTATCATTTAATTAATTTCTTCACTAATTCATTCATTTTAGATATACAATATTGTTGACTTATCCATTATCTTTCAATGAATAGAATATAGACTCTACTGAAATCCAATCCAATAGTAAATAATGAATGAGTCGACACATTTTATTCCATGTAAAATGGATACCCCATCGTAAAACACTGCAAATGCGCATAAAGATGTGTTGGTAATTAGTACTAACCATAAAGACTTTAGCTCCAGAGTTGAGAGCATTGATAACCATCTTCCTCTCCACAGGTCCTGTGATCTCTACCTTCCTATCAGCCACAGCCGGTGGAACCGGTGCACACACCCACTCCCCTTCCCTTATGTACCTCGTCGCCGGATCGAACCCCGGCAGAGCCCCTTCATTGTACCTCCTCTTTGCCTCTTTTCTGCACTCCAGAGCATACCTTATATGGCTCCTGAACTCACGTTGCAACTCAGCAACAAACTTCAGAGCATCCTTTGTGAGGATTTTTGCAAACTCCTCATCATATCTTCCCCGAATGTCCACTCCTTCTGGAACATCATAGGACGGATCAATCTTTTTCACTCCTTGTTTGGGATATCCATAGGTTCCAGTATCCATCCCTTTCCTTTTTTTGTTTTATTAACCTTTGTTTCCCCTTCTACGTGCCTATAGTAATAGTATTGGTTCTTGTATGAAAATATGGAATGTGTCTTGAGGGGAAGGGCTAGTTAGGATTTATAGAGCCAATAGAGAAACGGGAGCAAGTTGGATAGGTAATGTTACGAAAACAATCAGAGTCATCATACAAACCGATACAAAATAGGAAATGAATTATCTCAATCAAGGTTCTGAAAACCGAACCGATCATCGAATCGTTTTAGTCACTGATTCACTGGTTTACTGGTCCAACCAATAATCAAGATAACGAGAGAGGCAAAAAAATAAAAAACTAGAAGAGAGCAGATCGGTGCGGAGATCTGACCGGCGGCGAGAGAGAAGCACAGCCGCAGTGTGAAGGAAGTGGCTGCTGTTACGGTGTTTGAGAGAGCTGTGGGGAAGATCACGGATTTCGTGTAGTTGTTAGGGTATTTTGGGATTTTCAAACTAATTTACTTGAATTCTTTCAAGGTTCTACCGTCATCAACCCGCTTTCATTACTGGGTTTTGTTTGGTGACTGCTTTCATTATTGGTTTAATGATTTATTAGTTTGACCGATTCCACTGTAATCAAGGTTCTGAAAACTGAACCGGTCATCGAATCGTTTTAGTCACTGGTTCACTGGTTTACTGGTCCAACCGGTCTAACCGTGGTTCAACCGAAAAAACCGTTCCTTAATAAAATAATAAATAAATTATAAATAAACATCCTAAGGTATCTTTCAAATTTAAAACCCTATATAACATATCACCAACTAAATGTAATTAATCATCAAAATACTCAAATACTTACAGCAAATATATTGGCAATTAACATAATTATACTTTCATTAAAAATAGTTGAATTGAATTGCAGTGCACAAGTTAAAGACAGAGAATATTGCCTTAATGTAGCTAAGTCAAAAAGTAAAACAAAACAGGCCCTTTTAATTCTTACGCTTGTAGGCTTCAATATAATCATTACCATACAAAGAAACTTTCTTGAAGGGATTTATGGCAACCAAAATAGGCCCTGCTTTTGTCTGAATTTTACAAGATATGATTAACAAGGTTAAATTAAAAGAATATTTTTCAGTTGTCTCAGTGAGTCCAGCTAGATAGAACAAACATCACTGTGTACTGTGGTAATTCTAGATCATATCTTACTTTTCTATCAGGCAGTGAAACAACAGACTCAGTTCCAGAAGATGTTATTATCTTCACCAGCTCCCAATTCCTATTTGAAAGTTGAAGCCAATACTGAACCTTTGAAACAATGAACTTCAGAAGTAAGGGAAAGAAATAGAAAATACTAAGCTATCCATGTCTTACTAATAATAGAATAGAAAAACTCAATCTCTTAGAACTCAATAATTACATCAGTTATCCAACTAAATAATTGCATCACAGTTATCATAACCTGATTTCAAAGCCTAGAAGCAAAGTGAAATTAAAAACATGAGACATACAATAAATCAAAAGATCACCAATTGCAAATTTTTTTAACAAGAACAGAAGTTAAGAACAATAAAATTAATAAATTATTCACGAAATTAAAAATAGTAACAGCATTCAGCAACAAACATTTAGCATTCAGCACAAACAGCATTCAGCAACAAGACCATATCTGAACTCAACAATCAGCATTCAGCAACAAACATTACAAAATATTAACCAATAATCACACTAAACCTCCAACTAGCAACCAGCAACCAACAATGACAAAATAGCAATAAACATTAGTACATAAACATTCCAAAACAGTGATGACTCTAAACCTGCACCCAGCAACCAATAATTACAAAGCAGCAACATTATAAAACATTACACAAAAATTTGAACAAAAATTCCAGAAATTAAAAAGAACAAGAAGAACCAAGCATTCAGAAATTAAACAGAGCCATCACTCATCAGTAAACAGAACAAAATTAAAAGGAAGGAGCCGATCGAAGCAAAATTAAACAGACCCATCAGTAACCAGAAGCAAAATTAAACAGAGCCATCACTCATCACTCATCAGTAACCACTAACCATGGCAATGGCAAAATTAAAAGGAAGGAGCGAATGCGAAGCAAAATTAAACAGACTAACAGAGCCATCGGTGACCAGAAGCAAAATTAAACAGATCCATCACTAACCTTCGACGGAGACACGAATGGAAACTGACGAGACGACGACAATAGGCAAGGCGACAGCAAGCGGCGACCCAACGGCGAGCTGCTCCAAGCCACGAACAGAGAAGACAGGGAAGATGGGGATGACGAACCAAGCTACCTGGGTTCCGAACAGCGAGAAGAAGAAGAAGTGGAGGCGCCGAGGACCTGGGGACGGCGGCGGCAAGGATCCTAGGGCTAGGGTTCTCTTTGATTTTCTTCAGAAGGGGCTAATGGGGGTGCACGATGCACGAATGATTCTTGATTCGGGGAAGGTGGCCGACGTGGTCGTGTGGAATAGAGCTGCCATCGGCGGGAAGTGACTGCACGACGGAGGCAAGAGGTGAGACCGGCGACGGTGGCTTCGATTTTCGAAGCTCAAACGGCGGTGGCTGGACGAACGTTGCGCCGTTGCCTTCGAAGCTCGAAGTTGGGACGGTGGCGGTGGCCGGACGGACATGCGCCAGCGGCTTCGATGAGGTTGAGAGAATCTGGACTCTGGACTGCTGCTTCGCGTTGTGGAGGCTGGAGACTAGAAGGAAGGGGGTTAGGGAACTTAGGGTTGCCATCCTGCACAGCGAAACGCAGCGTTTTTGGTAAGATTAAAAAACCGGTCGGGTCACGGTTCGGTACGACCGGTTCCCGGCCGGTTCAACGATCCAACGACGGTTTTCAAATTTGCCGGTTTTGCCTTCTGTCCGAACCGTAATGATAGCGGTTCGCGGTTCGACCGGTTCGACCGTCCGGTTCGAACCGGTTTTCAGAACCTTGGCTTTTAGTTCTACAAGACAAATGTCACCCACATCATCAATGGCGTAACCTATCACACTTCTCAATGAGGGCACAAAATTCAACAACACCACACTCTTATCCCATGATAGACTTCATCCCTTGAGCAAATATAGTCATGCAATCTCTTCATACCCCCATGCCGATAATTATCTTTGTACCAATATATATTTGAATGATTTATTTTTTATTTATTTATTTTAATAGAATGTGTTGTTTGTATTTGTATACATTTTTTTGTTTTTGATATTGAAATGGTAATGAAATTTTTTTAAAATGTAAATTATTGGAGTGTCATTTTTAAATATAGAACCGTATAATTAAAAAGGTAGAAATTGAATTGTCTGATTTGTTTGATAAAATTGTGAAAAAATAGGAAAAGAAAAGATGCAAACTTTTATTGATTGTTGATAAATTTGAATTGAATTAAAGTGTAGTGTTGTACACTACGAAGGTAAAACTAAATATATATAAAGTATTGTCCAATGAAAGATAAAAGTAAAGATAAGATAAAAAGAGAAGATAACATAAAGATAATATAAGATAAAATAATAAAGACTAAAATTAGAACTGAATTTATGTATTCTATTGGGCCGAATTTGTGGACCACAAGACTTCTTTATTGTTGTCATGGGCTAGTATAGAAGAGTAGTTTAATATTATTAAAAGTACAGAAATTTAGACTGTCTAATTTGATTGGTATAAGTACAAAAATTGGACCGTCTAATTTGTGTTAAAAAGATTTTAAAAATTGAGGTATAGAAATTAGACGGTCCGATTTGTATATTCCAAATTTTTTAATTTTTTAAACACAAATTAAACGGTCCAATTTGTATATTTTTTAAACGGTCTAATTTGTATATTTTTTACAATTTTAAAAATATCAAAAATTACTATATTAAGACATATTATTTATATTATTTTATATCTAAATTTTTTAGTCTATTTGTTGATAAATTTGAATTGAATTGAAGTGTAGTGTTGTAAACTACGAAGGTAAAACTAAATATATATAAAGTATTGTCCTATGAAGGATAAAAGTAAAGATAAGATAAAAAGAGAAGATAACATAAAGATAATATAAGATAAAATAATAAAAACTAAAATTAGAACTGAATTTATGTATTCTGTTGGGCCGAATTTGTGGACCACAAGACTTCTTTATTGTTGTCATGGGCTAGTATAGAAGAGTAGTTTAATATTATTAAAAGTACAGAAATTTAGACTGTCTAATTTGATTGGTATAAGTACAAAAATTGGACCGTCTAATTTGTGTTAAAAAAATTTTAAAAATTGAGGTATAGAAATTAGACGGTCCGATTTGTATATTCCAAATTTTTTAATTTTTTAAACACAAATTAAACGGCCCAATTTGTATATTTTTTAAACGGTCTAATTTGTATATTTTTTACAATTTTAAAAATATTAAAAATTACTATATTAAGACATATTATTTATATTATTTTATATCTAAATTTTTTAGCTATTTGTATATTTTATAAAAAAATATTTTTATTAATATTTGATTTAATGAACTTGATAAATAAGGCGATTATTATTTTTTAATATTTGATTTAATGGTGAAAATAATATTTAAGTAATGAATAAAAATTATACCAAAATTTGACAGAATGAATATCAACCTGATGTATATCAAAATTTGTGTCTTCTAAAAGCATTACTATTTCCTATATTTATGTAGGAGTAATATTATGTATTTAAATTTTTTTTATGAACTAAATTTAACTAAATTAAATACTAAGTTTTGAAATAATATTAATCATAATTAATTTTTATTATATTAAATTAATTTAATTAAATTTAATAAATAAAAAGATTTAGGTATATAGTATTATTTTGTACGAGTATTTGTTTAAAAAAAATAGAAAGCTATAAACTTTATTAGAATATAGTCGTTAGAATAATATGAAATATTCATTGATTATTTGACAATTTATTTATCCAATAATCAGCAACAAGTTCTATTAGTAGTATTTTTAAAAAAATACTAAAGACTAATATTTTAATAAAAAATAAAAATTAACTAAATATTATCTCAATGCAATATAAATTTAAAAAAATATTAATCACTTAATTTGTTCGTTGTTTTGTAGGAATTAAATCTTTTTAATTTTTTTATTTGAGAAGATAAAATATGATTATTTTATAA
>NC_029772.3:55725203-55726534 GCF_000817695.3 Arachis duranensis | reverse complement strand
GATGAAACACCAAGAGGAGACAACAAAGAACCAAGAGATTTTAATCAGAGGAATTGAGGGACAAATAGCTCAACTGGTGAAGCATTTTATAGAAATAAGTGAGACTGAAGATAAACTAACTAACAATGAAGATGAGGCAAAGAAGGAAGGATGGAAAAAGACCATAGAGGGAAGTAAGAAAACATTGGACAAAGAAACTACCAGCCAAGAAAAACACAACAATGAACTCTTACAAGGGGAGATAAAAGATGGAATTAAAGAAAAGCAGAAAATCCCCATTGGAAGGTTTTCACTAGGGGATAGAGTAATGATAAACAGTCAAACCATGAAGGTGTCCCCACAGATGCCCGATCACTACATCGTGACTAAAATCCTTCCACAGGAATTCATCGAGGTCATCAAAGAGGAAACCGGAAGGAAGTTCACTGTGAAGAAAGACAAGCTAAGGCACTGTGATTTTCAATCTTCATGAGTAGCAAAATGAGGAATGTCAAGCTAGTGACAATAAAAGAGCGCTTGTTGGGAGGCAACCCAACCTGAGGTAGTTTTCTTTCATAACTTTTTCAATAAAAATGTTGAATAATTGGTATGGATCACAAGGAGCTAAGTTTGGTGTTGCACACCAAAACAATTTAAGGGAGAATGAAAGATTCTAAGTTTGGTGTTCCACCAAAGATATCATTTAAAAACACATTCTCACCTCTTGCATGATGCTAGCTCCAAGCAATCAAACACATTATTCAACTGTTTAATTGCTTTCTAGTTTTAATTTCATTAACCTTTAGCAAGGACACAAGGTTTCACATATGGTTAACATTGTTGCATAAGAGGCAGTGGCAAACAATTAAGTTTGGTGTTCCCACACCAAAATAAATCCAGGAACCACACTCAGTCTATGCATACTAACCATACAATTAAGGGCTTGAGAAGCAAGCAACTTTGAGAATTATGCAGGACATGAGTCAACAATTGAAGACATTATGCATCTTAACTCAAAGAGAACACAACAGAAGGAAGAATCAAAGGGCTGCAACTTCAAAGGTTGTATCTAAACTTAATCCTTGCCGCTGTGAAATGTTTTGAATCTGGAAACCATTGTATGTCTTGCTAAAGTGTTTATCTAGTTGCAAGTGAAATTGTTTGTTAAAAATGCTAAATCTGCATAATGCTTGTTATCCATCACTTAGCTTGAAATTCTGTTATGTTTCCCACATGCTTAAATAAAAGAGATTTGTTTGAATTGAAAAGTGAAATATCCAATGTTGCATAAGTAAGAATGGAAGTTAATGGTGGTATATGTGTTTGATTAAATGCATAACTCATGAAATAAT
>NC_029772.3:55724281-55724967 GCF_000817695.3 Arachis duranensis | reverse complement strand
TAATAAGCTTGTTAAGCATTATAAGAAAAGAAAAGTTAGCAAGGGAGTAATTAAAAAGTAGGTCTTATAACAGCAAGGTTAGCAAGTCTTTGAGGAAAGATGTATATTATGTAACAGCAATAATATTTGAGTTATCATTGTCTGCATAAAGATCCCATAAATCAAGTTCTGCTATATGCCTAATAAGGATATGTGTTCTTTTCTTGTTCATATCATTTACTCTTAGTTTTGATGCTTGCTTGGGGACAAGCAAGATTTAAGTTTGGTGTTGTGATGACAAGTCATCATATACCCATTTTTCAAGCTAATTTCACTTGTTTTATTAGTCTTTATGCACTTTCTTGCATCCTAAGTAAGTGATTTGGAGTGAAAATGCATAACTTCTTTAAATCAAACAACCACCATGAAATTAATGTTAACTCATAAGGTTTAAGTTAATTTTAATTGAATTTTAATTGATTTATAAGCCTTGTGAATTTAGTGATACTTGGAGTGGTTGTTTTGGTTTAATGTAGGTGAAGAAAAGAATAAAAGAGAAAAGCGTGGCCTAAGAAAACGTGGTCAAAGGAAGGAGAAAGGGGAGGCAAGCATTGCCCTCCACAAGAGCACACTGCCCTCTAGGAGGGCAACATAAGGGAACAAAGCATGAAAGGCAACTCTGCCCTGCCCACTACAAGGGCAGAGCA
>NC_029772.3:55711869-55724181 GCF_000817695.3 Arachis duranensis | reverse complement strand
TTATCCGCTCATCAGACTTCCCGCATAAGATCCTATTAGACACCTCAAGGACTTTCATGGTGTATGCTCAACAATTAGGCGAGAAGGATCCAATGAAGTTGCTATATGGTTGTTTGCCTTTCCATTCTCTCTTGAGGGAAGAGCCAAGGAGTGGTTTTACACTTTGCCTAGTGATGTTGTTACCAATTGGGACTTGCTTAGAAGAAAATTCCTAGATAAATTCTTACCCGCGGAGATGACGGACAAGTTAAGAAAAGAGATCTCATGCATTATACAAGGCAAAATGGAGACCCTATACGAGTATTGGGAGCGGTTTCGCAAGCTCCTTGACTCATGTCCCAACCACATGATTGATACTCAAGTTTTGCTTAGCTATATATGCCAAGGAATGAGAGAACAAGACAAGAATTTATTGGATACCTGAAGCAACGGTTCTTTGACAAAGTATAGGACAGCAGAGGAGGCATGTCAACTCATTACCGACTTGGCCGAGTCCACTCAACATGCTAGACGGAGAATCAATCGCCCAAAGGCCATAAATGAAGTTTCCACTTGTAGTGAGACTGCCGCTCTTGCCAAATCCTTGGGTGAGATGACAAACATTCTAAAACAACTTCAATTTGGTCAACAACAACCTCAACAACAACATCAACCTCTACCACCTCCTCAACAACACAGTCAATAATTGGTCCCTCAAAAAGTGTGTGGCATTTTTTCTTGCTATTCCCACTATACAGACGAATGTCCAAGCCTTCAAGAAGATAACACCTTGGCGGCTACCCACAACTTCTATGACCGCCCGAATCAAGGATACTACCAACAAAGCGGCAATTTCAACCAAGGATATCCTCAACAAGGAGGCAATTTCAACCAAGGGGGTAGCAACTATAATCAAGGTTGGAGTTACAATTCCAACTCATGACCCATGGAGGGACAATTACCAACAAGGAGGAAGGGATAGTGGAGGCAACCAAAGATGGAACAACAACAACTCACAAAACCGATACTCACAAATTCAACCATACCCCCAACAAAACCAAGGAAGAAATTACCAAACCTACCAATCACCACACCAAAGACAACCACCTCAACCCAATCAACCACAAGCCCCTCAAATCACATACCCTTCTACTTCTCCCAATCAAGATGATACACTACGGACCATTCTCCAAGGTCAAAAAGAACTTCAAACTACACTAGCCTCCGGTCTTACCGGTCTCACATCTACTCTACAAGCTCTTCTTGCACACATGGAACCATGATGCAGGCAAATTCGTCGGTCAAGAATTCCTTCTCGGTAAAGGAGAGATATAACCTCGTTGCAAGTATAGCTCTCAACCAACGAGTAATGGCCGATCAAAGTTTAGAATTTCTAATTAAAATCGAGAGTAGTTAAACCTTGGGTCGTTCTTCCTAGGAATGCAATTAAAGTGTTACTTCCTTGGTTGTGAAGGCAAAAAAGGGGGTTTTCGAGCAAGAAATTAAAGATTAAAAGAACTAATAAATGAAAGAACTAAGTAATGATTAAAATTGTAATTAATGCAAGTAAAAGGAAACAAGATCAAAACTAGTGAAAATGCATAAAAAGGGGGCCTTGACTTGGGAACGAGAAGATCCAAGGAATCCTATCATTTTCATAACCATAACTATGGTAATTGTCATGAGTCAATCTCGCCTAGTCAACCCCAACCATCGAGGGGTAAGTCAAGCAAGCATAATTGACCTTAATCCATAAGTCCTAACCAACTTACCAAACTAGATGACAAAAGGCTAGCATAAATGGAAACAAGAGTCAACCAACTACCCAAGAACTACCACTAAATGTCGGACATTGTGACTCTAGTATCCTAGGAACTCAAACCCCAAGCCAAGGTGTGAAAATCTACTCAAAACTCAAAGTTGGTATTTTCACAAACACCTTGTGTGCATAAAAGTAAAGTATGGAAAATTGCAAAGAAAAATAGAAAACTATAACCAACTATCAACAAAACTAAATATAAACAAACAATCAAACATAAAGGAGGTATGAAACATAAAATTCATTGATCAAAACTTCAAGAACTCAAAATTGCAAATATAAACAAAGTGCTTGAACCAAGAAGGAAATGAAAATAAAGACAATGTAATTAAGAGAAAATCAGGAGTACTTATAAAAGAGTTGATCAACATCCAAAATTAAAGCTTGCTATAAAATGCTACAATTGAAATTGCATAAACCCTAAGAGAGCAATGCTACACTACCCCTACTCCTATGGAAGCTTCCTATACTATTACTACTAAAATAAAAGTGAGCTCCCTTTGCTAGGTATTGATTCTCCCCTTATATAGCACTTCAATTCAGCAATTCAGCCTTCCAAAATGGGCCAAAAGCCCCCCAAAATACGAGCTGTATGTGTTTCATTAATGAAATCACGTGTTGGGACCTGTGCGGACGCACAGACGTGTGCGTCCGTACACTCGGCTGAAAATCCTTCTGTTTGTACACACGGATACTTGTGTGCATGCACACTTCGCTGTGTGTACTTTTCCTTGTTTTCTTCATGTTTTCTCTCTTGTATATGTTTTCTTCCACTTTTGCCCATCCATTCTTGCCTTCAAGGCCTGAAATCACTCAGAAACCATATCACAACATCAAATGATATAAAAGTGTGATTAATTTGCTCTATTAAAGCACAAAATTGCATGTTTCCACATTTAGGATCAAATTAGGGATCAAACACAAAAGTATGCTATTTAGGTGCTTAAGTGTGAGATTATATACTAAAATCCATTCAGATAAATATATAAGAAAATATGGACTCATCAATTCTCCCACGCTTAAACGATAACATGTCTTCATGCTGAACTAACAAGGAAGATAATCGAAGGGGTAATCAATTTATTAAATGCAACTATCTATATGCATGCAAGTGTGTAAATACTATCTATACCTATATATCTATCTATAGTATCTAAATGAAATTGGTGAAAACAAATAATCAAATTCCCAAGCACGTATAGACAATTAGGGCAAAGCAAGGGAATAATCCAATGCAACCAAAGTCTAAAGAATTGATATAACTCATTAAAGCGAAACAACTTGCAAGAATACATGACAAGAGGCATGGAAACATAGAGTTGAGCAATTGAACCCTCACTGGTTGTGTATACACTCTGATCACTCGGTGTTTAGGGTTTCAATCACTCAAATCTCCTACTAATCATGCTTTCAAGGATTTGCTTTTCGTTTAATAATCAACAATCAAGTGATGTATGAATGCAATTATCAAGAGGACTTCATATGGTTGTAATGGGGTTAGGGCAAGGCAGGGTAGATATGGCCAAGTGGAATAATGCAATTGTATCCTTGATTAGTTTAAGTATCCAACTCAACCTATATCAATCAAACCAATACACAAAATGCAACCTAACCTTCCATCATTTTCAATTCATTTACACTCATGTATGCTTTTCACAAAGGCATCCCATATGCAATTCTTTATCACTTGCTTACTCTTCATGGTGATTTTGTGCCCTTTATATGATGAAGAGTTTTTTTTTGAAATGAAAGTGAAAATGCATATGGTTTTAGTAGCTTAGACTCATACATGAATGCACCCATTTCCTAAGATTTTCAATAAGTACCCAAAAGTAATATTTTCAATCACTACCAATGTTCCCCAATATTCCTCCACACTTAAATGAAACACACTTCTCCAACCTAAGCTAATCAATGATACAATCCAAGGTAATTCATGGTTTTCCGCTTATGGTTGTGATGTGATAAAATCAAGAACAATGGGGTAAATAAAGCTCAAAGGGGTTCAACAATGGTAAATGCAAAGGGTAGGCTATATGGGAAAAGTAGGCTTTTATCAAAGATGGCCTCAATCATGCTCAATGCAATTCAAAACATCAATAATAGGAAATAAAGAATCAAGCAAAACCAAGATTACAATCATAGAAGAGATACATTGCACAATGAACAAATTAGTGGCTAAAATGCATAACCACTCATTCAAGCTCAAAACTCACAAGGTATTTGTTCTTTACTCTTCTATGTTCCATAAAAAATTATTCAATAAAGTTTGAAAACAATATTCAAATCAATTCAATATCATGCCCGTGAAACAAAATTCTTGAAAAAATTGTTTTTTTTTTCACCAAAATTATTTCCTATATGCATGTATAATGTGATGGATGCAAATTTTTTCAAAATTTCCTAGTTCTTCTCCTAATTTTCAACAAGAAAAAATGTAACATGAATAATTAGGATCAAAATGAGCTAGGCATAACTATTCACAACATCCAATCACAATCCACATTTATACTATGTACCATGCAAAATAAAATGTAATATGTATGTATATACCAAAATGAAAGTGCAATACTAGATATAACCAAAAGCAGCTAATATATATACCAAAGTAAAAGTGTATAAGTCAAAGTACTATAATATCCACAAAAGCATCATAAAGACTAAAGATAACTAAGTGACAAGTGTTTAGAAGAGAATATTTACACCCAAAAATAGAAGATCCTCCCCCACACTTAGATGAAGCATAGTCCTCCGTGCCAAGAATGGACCGGGGGGAATCAACTCTAGGAAGCTCCACCGCTTGGCGGTGGTGGGTGGTGATGACGCTAGTAGACAATGATGTCGGTAGACTGACGGTTGGCGGGCTCGGGTTTGGGCTTCTCAGATGTCTGCCCAGCTGGCTCTGATGTGGTCTCAACAATCGGCTCGGCTACAGCTACCGGCTCCTCAATCATGTGATCTGCAGGTTCCTCGACTGTGGCCGCTGCCCCTGCCTGCTCAATGGAATCATCTGCCTGGCCAACTTCAGCTGCTGGCTCTTCAGGCTCAGGCTCTGGTGTATCTGGAGGAGGTGGCCCAGGATCGCAACCGTCAAACTTCGCCACTATCCACTGGAAGCGGCGAGCGTTACGGCGCTCAATGCGGTGTAGAGTCTGCAAGATCTTCCGACCCAGCTCATAAGGCGTCTGGAGTCGGGGTGTGGGCACAGGAGGTGCTGGTGGTACTGATGGCTCTGCTGATGACGATGTAGGCTCAATAGTCTTCCTCTTCTTCGGAGGTGGTCCTTCATAGTCTCCGTATGGCAGAAAGGGCTACTTTCTATTGTAGACAGACGTCCGGTCTATTGGGCGTCTCTGTACACCAGATAAGGCTGCCAATCTGGTGATCAACGATGGGAAGGGGATGTCGAATTTCTGTTATTGCACCGCCTTCCACATCAAATCTCTGATGAGGAAAAGAACATGGATTCTCTTCCCCTCCAGAATGGCCCATAGTAACATTGCCACCCGGACTCTGATATGCATAGCATGCATGCTCGGATGAATGTAATCGGCGATGATCTGTTGCCAGATTCTAGCCTTTGGGTTGAGATCAGTGCACACAATGCTCAACGGAACCACATTATCTCCTTTACTGTACTCCCATCTAGCCTCAGGCTGGCCTATCTTCTGCAGAACCACATCCAAAGAAATCTTGCCCTCAAAGACGTCTTTCATTATTTGAGTGTAAACATCACAAGCCGGAGGAATATGCAGGATGTTTAAGAGGGTCTCTAAAGTAGTATTGGAGGTGTCCAGGGTGACACCTCTAAGAAAAATAGCTGGGGAATTCCTCTTAAGGAGATTCGCGTAAAATTCTTTGATCTGGTGTTCATTAACTTCCACCGGATCAAATTTTACGAACTTCCAATGATAAAAATTAATTCTGGCTAAAATCTGGGCTGCATATTTCTCAGGCAAGTTTAGCTTTCGCTCATAATGAAAGGCTTTGCCTTCTATTTTCTTATACTATTCTTAGGCTTCAGCATTGATGAATGTGTCTGGTTGGGTACTAGGAGACGCTAGGGGAGGACGAGCCAAAGGATTGGCTTTTTCCTTCCCCTTGCGAGGCATCCTACAGAAGACAAAAACAGAATATAGCTCAGGAGAAACAGATAAAAATCACAGGAAGAAGAAGGATATAGCCAAATAATTCAAATGAGAGCCAGTGAGATAAACAGATACTAAATTAAGGGAAGAACATGTATGCAACAGTAAAATAGTCATAGAAAGCAACATGTTTTCCCAAATCAAGCAACCTAAGCAACACATGAATAAGTAAACAAACAATGATAGCATGGGTATGTCTTAGGTGCATTATTCAAGTGAATTGGGGTTTGAAGAACTTGATGATTGCAGCCGTGCTTGGAAAAATGAGAAGGGTTTGCAAAAATCAGCACAAAAGGCAAAAATCAAGGTAACAGTGAAAGCATGGCATATTCATGTTGGTAAATAGAAAATGACCACATGTACATGGCTATTTGTTCAAAGCAACGATTGTTTGAAAAGCAGGATCCATTGCTCAAAAACATAAAGGATAATTGGCTGTGTACATTGGCATTAAAGTGAAGGATACATGAATAAGCACTTGATCAATTCACAAACAAGCATTATATGTACAGCTGCAAAAAGCGCCAGTGAAGATTGATAATATTCAAGCTAGGTTGGGTTTAAAACAAAATGTTTTGGCGGTTAACATATAATGCAGTCAATCAGTAAGGGATGATACGCTCAGCAAAAAGATTGACATTAGATGATAGAATTACCAAGGTAATGTAAATTCTAGGTTGATGTTTTAGGAAAAGCATAGTGCATAAACCAACTCATCTCATGTAGGCAATATTAAGCAGAAAGTTGCACAAGTATGAAGTAGTAATGCGGAATGGAAGAAAATTCAAAATTTATGATGATCAGACATAAAAATTGAATAAAAAACCCAATTCAAGCAATTTATCAAGGCTAAGATGTGCAGAAGTTAGAGGCAGCAATCACAGTTCATTATGCATGGTAGATGAGCGGATATTTTATACGCTTTTTGGTAGCGTTTTCATATAGTTTTTAGCATATTTTATTCACTTTTTGTTATATTTTTATTAATTTTTATTTAAAAATCACATTTCTGGACTTCATATGGGTTTGTGTGTTTTTCTATAATTTCAGGTATTTTCTGGCTGAAATTGAGGGACCTGAGCAAAAATCTGATTCAGAAGCTGAGAAACGACTGCAGATGCTGTTGGATTCTGACCCTCCTGCACTCGAAATGGATTTTCTGGAGCTACCGAAGCCCAATTAGCACGCTCTTAATTGCAATGGAAAATAGACATCTTGGGCTTTCCGGCAATGTATAATAGTTCATACTTTTTCTGAGATATGATGGCCTAAACTGGCATTAAACGCCAGCCAGAAACCCTTTTCTGGCATAAAACGCCCAAACTGGCACCAAAACTGGCGTTTAACTCCAAGAGTGGCCTATGCACGTGAAAGCTTCAAAGCTCTGCCCAAACACTCACCAAGTGGACCCCTAGAAGTGGATTTCTGCACTATCTGTATGTAGTTACTCATTTTTCTGAAAATTAGTTACTCATTTTCTGTAAACCTAGGTTACTAGTTTAGTATAAAAACTACTTTTAGACTTTCATTTAGGGACTTATGACATTTTTACATTTCATATTGTATATTTGATGGCATGAGTCTCTAAACCCCATAGGTGGGGGTGAGGAGCTCTGCTGTGTTTCAATGGATTAATGCAATTACTACTATTTTCCATCCAATTACGTTTGCTTCTATTCTAAGATATTCACTCGTACTTCAAAATAGAGAATATGATGATCCGTGACACTCATAATCATTCTCAAATCCATGAACGCGTGCTTGACAACCACTTCTGTTCTATCTGAGCTCAACGAAGTCATTGGGCAACAGCTTGAGTGCGTATAACTGAGAGGACGGATGGAGCCATTGACAACGGTGATCCACCAACACATAGCTTGCCATAAAAGGAGCCATCCGTGTTTAGAGAAAAAGATAGTAGCAAAGTAGAAATTCAGAGGGCAGAGCATCTCCAAAACCCCAACCTGCTCTCCATTACTGAATAACAAGTATCATTTACTTCATGTTCTTTTACTTTTTGCAAACAAAACTCTTTTTATTATTAAACTCCTGACTAAGAGTTATAGGATAACCATAGCTTGCTTCAAGCCGGCAATCTCCGTGGGATCGACCCTTACTCACGTAAGGTATTACTTGGACGACCCAGTGCACTTGCTGGTTAGTTGTGCGGAGTTGCAAAAGTGTGATTGCAATTTCGTGCACCAAGTTTTTGGCACCGTTGGCAGGGATTGTTCGAGTTTGGACAACTGACGGTTCATCTTGTTGCTTAGATTAGGAATAATTTATTTTTGTTGGTTTAGAGTTTTCTGTTTGAGTCTAGTTTCATGTTTTAAGTTTGGTGTCAATTGCATGTTTTTGGTTTCCTTCATATTTTTTATTTTTTTGTGTCATTGTTTGATCTTCAATTTTTCTTGTTGTGTCTTTCCTTGTTTTTCTTGTGCATTTTTGAATTATTAGTGCCCAAAGTATAAAAATTTTTACGTTTGGTGTCCTGTGTGTTTTTGTTTTCTTAATAAAATTTTTAAAAAGTGTTCTTGGTGTTCATCTTGACATTCAAAGTGTTCTTGCATGTCCTCTTTGTTTTGATCCAAAATTTTTGTGTCTTGAGTCATTTTGTTATTTTCCTCTTTCTTCATTAAATTTCAAAAATTAAAAAATATCTTTTCCTCTAATTGCTCATAATTTTCGAAATTTTTGGGTTGACTTAGTAAAAAATTTTTAAAATTTGGTTGTTTCTTGTTAGTCAAGTCAAGATTTCGATTTTTAAAATTTTATCTTTTGAAATCTTTTTCAAAATAAATTCTTTTTAAAATTTCTTTTTAAATTTTTCAAAAATCTTTTATAAAATTTTTCAAAATCCTTTTTTTTTCTCTTTTTAAATTTTTGAACTACTTGTTTCATTTTTATTAGTTTGATTGAAAAATTTTAAGTTTGGTGTTTTCTAGTTAAGGAAATTTCAACCTTTAAAATTTTAAATCATATCTTTTTCAAATATTTTTCTTTTATTTTCTTACAAGTGTTGATCCTCAAGTATCTTTAATTTTAGGGCACATCTTTTTAAACTACATAACCACTTTCTCTCTCTTCTTAATTTTCAAAACTCACATTCAATTTTTCATTTATTTTATTTTATTTTTTGGTATTCAAAAAAAATAAAAATATTTATTGTTTATTCACAATTCAAATCATCTCCCTTTCTCCATCATGGACCTAAGTGGAAATGAACAGTCCAAAATGACTCTGGGGTCTTATGCCAATCCCACTACTGCCTCATATGGAAGTAGTATCTGTATACCCTCCATCAGAGCCAGCAGTTTTGAGTTAAATCCTCAGCTCATTATCATGGTGCAGCAAAATTGCCAGTATTCCGGTCTTCCACAAGAAGAACCTACTGAGTTTCTGGCACAGTTCTTACAAATTGCTGACACAGTACGTGATAAGGAAGTAGATTTGGATGTCTACAGATTATTACTGTTTTCATTTGCTGTAAAAGACCAAGCTAAGACGTGGTTAAATAACCAACCCAAGGCCAGCATAATAATATGGAAACAGCTGTCAGACAAATTCCTGAATCAATATTTCCCTCCAAAAAAGATGACACAGCTAAGGCTGGACATCCAAGGATTTAAACAAGAGGATAATGAGTCTCTTTATGATGCCTGGGAGAGGTACAGAGAGATGCTAAGAAAATGCCCCTCTGAAATGTTCTCAGAGTGGGTGCAGTTAGACATCTTCTACTACGGGCTTACAGAAAAGGTCTGGATATCTCTAAACCACTCAGCTGGAGGATCTATACACATGAGAAAGACAATTGAGGAGGCTCAAGAACTTATTGATACAGTTGCCAGAAATCAGCATCTGTACTTAAGTAGTGAGTCCTCCATGAAAGAAGAGGCTAAAGCAGTATCCACTGAACTTAGTCCTCCAGAACAAGTTGCTGAAGTCAATCAGCAATTACTTGCTCTAACAAAATAGTTAGCAGAATTTAAAGAGATGCTACAAGACACTCAAAATGCTAACAAGAATATGGAAGCACAATTAGATCAGACAAGACAGCAATTATCTAAACAAATAACAGAAGTGTGCCAAGCTGTTCATTTGAGGAGTGGAAAGACATTGAATGCCTCAACTCAAAGCAGCAGGAAGTCAAGAAAGGAACAACTAACAGAGGATGACCAAGCCACTGCCCAAAATCCCTCTAAGGACAGTAAGAGCCCTGAGAGGAATAATTCTGGCGTTCAAACGCCAGAAAAGGGTGCAAAATTTGCGTTAAACACCTAGTGGATGGCCAATGCTGGCGTCCAAATTCCAAAAAAGGGTGGAAAATTGGAGTTAAACGCTCATCCAGCTCCCAATCCTGGCGTTCAAACGCCAATAAGGGATCAGACACCTACAGGTGCTGATAACAACCCCCTTTAGCAGGCTTCTCCAACCACCTCTGTAGGAAATAAACCTGCAGCAACTAAGGTTGAAGAATATAAAGCCAAGATGCCTTATCCTCAAAAACTCCACCAAGCGGAACAGGATAAACAATTTGTCTACTTTACAGACTATCTCAGGACTCTTGAAATAAAGATTCCTGACGATCGGATTTTCTATCGGTAAAGAAATTCACAAGAATATAATCGCGTTGTAAGTATAGTTTCTAAACCAACAGAGAATCCTTTCGTACAAAGTTTGGTTGTCACAAGTAACAAAACCCAATAAAATTTATAACCGAAGTATTCAAACCTCGGGTCATCTTCCCAAGGAATTGCAGGAAAGTATGATTTATTATTGGTTATGGAAAACAATATTTTTGGGTTTTGAAAGGTTGAACAGGGAAAATAAATTGCAGGAAAAATAAATTAATACTAGAAAAACTCTTGACAAGATATGAAAATTGGACGTCCTATCCTAGTTATCCTTATCAATTATGTGAGAATTGGATGTTTGCTCCCACCTTATTAACCTCTAACTATAAAGGTAAGTTAAGTGGTTTAATCAATTTGATTCCTCAGATCCTAGTCAATTCCTAAGAAAAGACTAGAGTTAATGGAATTCAAATTATTTAGTGAAGATAACAATTATCAATCATAATGAGTTTGATAACTCAAGTTTCTCCAATTAATCAATTCATCAATTAAAGCCAAGAATATAAAAAGCTAAGTAAAAATCATAAATCTGAAATACCTCAAATTATATTTAAACATAAATTCAAATCTAACATGAAAGGGTTCATAAGCCAATTTGGCAACATGGGTCAAATACAAATAAAAGCATTAGAGTATCTAAAAGTAGAAGATAAACATAAATTAAAGTAACATCGAACCTGGAGTGAAGATAAAATAGCCTAAAACTAATAGAAACTCTAAATCCTAAATTCTCAAAGAGAGGAGAGAGCCTCTCTCTCTAGAAACTACATCTAAAAACCTAAAAAATTCCATAATGAATGTTGTATGAATTCTTTTTGTTGATTCCCCCATTCTCTGGCTCCTATTCTGTGTTTTTGGGCTTGGATTTGGACCAAAAAAGGGTCCAAAAATTGCTAGGGGCGACTTCTGCAATTTTCTGCACATACTGTACGTCATGCGTGCACGTGGGTCACGCGTGTGCATCATCTAGAGTTTTTCCTTTCCACGCATCTGCATCAGTCACGCGTCCGCGTCAGTTGTGTTTCGCGCTAGTCACGCGTCTGCGTCGTCCACGCGTACGCGTCGATGCCATTTTGCGCGGGGCACGCGTTCGCGTCGTCTATTTTGTGTGTTCCTTCCATTTTTGCGTGTTTCCTTTCTGTTCTCTAAGCCATTCTTGCCCTATAAAGCCTAAAAATACTCAACACACGGATCACGACATCGAATGGTAATAAAGGATAATTAAAATTAACATTTTTAAAGCATAGGAAACATGTTTTCACATACATCATAAAATAAGGAAGGAATTGTAAAATCATATGATGAGCGGATATTTTGTACGCTTTTTGGGGGTAATTTCATGTAGATTTTAGCATGTTTCAGTTAGTTTTTAGTAAAATAATATTAGTTTTTAGGCAAAAATCATATTTCTGGAATTTACTATGAGTTTGTGTGTTTTTCTGTGATTTCAGGTATTTTCTGGCTGAAATTGAGGGAGCTGAGTAAAAATCTGAGTTAGGCTGAAAGAAGGACTGCTGATGCTATTGGATCCTGACCTCCCTGCACTCGAAATGGATTTTCTGGAGCTACAGAAGTCCAATTGGCGCGCTCTCAACGGCGTTGGAAAGTAGACATCCAGGGCTTTCCAACAATATATAATAGTCCATACTTTGCGCAAGGATAGACGACGTAACTTGGCGTTAAACGCCAAGTTCATGCTACTGTCTGGAGTTAAACGCCAGAAAAACGTCAT